>NC_091951.1:322016389-322316389 GCF_031021105.1 Erythrolamprus reginae
TTACTCATTGTATCATCTAGAATTGCTGGACTGGAAAAAGCATGCTGACAAAATGTAGGCCATAAGCACCCAGTTGATTTGAAAGAGGGAAGATAAGAAATGTCACAAACCCATTCTGATTATTAAACTGTCTATCTGTGGCTTTCTTTAGATAAACATACTAACTCAATTTGACCATGTTTAATTTGAATGTTTGAGAAAACAGCACTTAAGCCAGGCAGCTGCTTAATGGTGCTAATAAATCCTGTAAAATGACGCCGCCATCAGCTACAGATGGATCAACAGAGTTTGAGGCTTTGATTGTTTTCTTCTTGTGAAGGTGATGTTTGCATGATGGGGGAGTTTTAGTAAGAGGGGAAAAAAGATCTCGGTGTAAGTATCACTTCCTATAATAAGCTACGGTAACTTTGTCTGATCTCAGGGATACAACCCTGTGTTGAACTCTGTGTTCTAGTACAAGTGCACTAGAGAGCCTTCCGTCCCCTGTCCTATTGCTCTCCTATATCTCCTATATCTTTCTTCTATTCCTATATCTCTTCTTCTATTCTGTCATTGATATGTTCTATTACTACTCTATCTTCTTTTCTATTCTTTCATAGATATATTTTAATATGAGTATCTCCTCTATAACCTTCATCATGTATTTTACTATGTGTGTGTGTGTGTGTATGTATGTGTGTGTGTGTATATATATATATATATATGTATGTATGTATGTATATGTATATGTATATATTTAACAAACTCAAAGATGTATTAATTTCTAATGGATTCAAAAGAAAAACAATTACAAACCTAATCAAAAGAGACATCCCCCCAAGATCAAGACCAAGAACAGGATAATGGCACCACCCTCCTCCCTTACATCAAAGGCACCACAGACAAAATTAGTAAAATTCTCCTCAAACATAATATCAAAACTTCATTTGTCACTAACCAAAAAATATCAAACATCCTAAGAAACCCAAAAGATAAAATCCAACTCGAAAACCAAGGAATCTATGAAATCCCTTGCAAAACATGTGCAGCCACATATATTGGACAAACTAATCGAAGAATAAACGCACGCATTGCAGAACATAAGAATGCAGTCAAAAAAGAAGAAAAAACTTCCTCCCTTGTCCAGCACATTAAAAAAAACAGGGCATGAAATTGACTTTGAAAAAACTAAATTACTTTCCAAAACAGAACACGTATATAAAAGAATAATCATGGAGGCCATAGAGATAGAAAAACACCCCCTCAGCATGAACAAACGAGATGACACGTCCTGCCTACCAGAGATTTGGAAACCAGCCCTAAACAAAAAAAACATATCATAATCGTCACCATGTCAATCCTTCAACTAAATGTGATTCCACCAACCATTCAAATCACTAAAACATAGCCACCCAATCTATTTGCTACATTCAAACCAAATCTCCACCCCCACTATTTATAAGGAACAAATGGCAGTTGCAAACAAACTATATTTACATCAGCATGAAGCTTACAACTTCAGCCTGATGGTGGTGAATGTGATTTCACCGAAACGTCGCATAGACACTCAAAATATTACACAGGGCAAAACCCGAACTCAGAACAATCTACACACACACACACACACATATATATATATATATATGTTTTCGTACATTTTCACGGGTACAGGTATGACGGTCTTGGTATATTCGGGTTTCTTCCCGTGTAGGATTTGGAAATTTCTGGTGACGTTTCGACGAGGTCTCACTCGTCATCTTCAGGCTGGTGTTTCTGTCCTTGTTCTCAGGCGAACACTGCGAGACCTGAGCTGCCTTCCTTCTATAAATACTGGTGGCTGGGTGTGGTGTGTTCGCCTGAGAACAAGGACAGAAACACCAGCCTGAAGAGACACATTGTTCTGCCCCAACTGCTTTTTCACATAGTTTTTTTCTTTTCCCTGTAGAGAAGTCCTGCAAAGATATGTAAAATTGTCTTAATTGACATATTCAATTAAGTGGATCAATTTGTGTGCCTAGTCTAATTTTTTTTTAAAGGTTCATTTGATGTCAGATTTCCTTTAATTAACTAACAATTTTTATTACAGGGAAACTCTGGGTTTTTTTCTTCACTTACTTGGAAGCAGAGGAGGGCAAAAGAACAAGTCAGAGGATGTATTTTTGACAGAATAGGATTTAGGAAATAGTTTCAATTAATAGTATGAAGGATAAACTTGAACTCAAACACTGAAGAAGAATAAATTAAAGACTTGCAAACTAGTCCAAAGAATGCTGAGCATCCTTGTATATTGTTCAGATCAATGAACTTTGCAAAAATAGCCTAAAGCTTACTGCATTTTGTTTAAGAAGCTCTAGAAACTTGAAATTATAAAGGCTTAGCTACAACTTTCCACCTCATTAGTTTTATCATGGATTCATAAACATTTCTTTTTTTTGATTAATCCATTATTCTGTGACCATCTCCAGCTTCTGGGTTATGTTACCACATAATTCCTATTCCTTTCTTCTATTCCTATATCTCTTCTTCTATTCTTTCATTGATATGTTCTATTACTATATCTTCTTTTCTATTCTTTCATAGATATATTTTACTATGAGTATCTCCTCTATAACCTTCATCATGTATTTTACTATGTGTATATATATACAGGTTGTGTGTGTATATATGCAGGTTCAGGTCCCAGTGGGTATGGCCAGCTGATGAGGCCAAAATAAGGCCGTAATAGATCTATCCTAATCTCGCTTAATTTTCAAATTCAGCAAAAAAACATGTGACATACACACACACACACACACACACACATATATGTTTTTTTATAACTTTTTTTTTTTTTTGCTGAATTTGAAAATTAAGGAAGACTAGGATAGATCTATTTCGGCCTTATTTTTGCCTCATCAGCTAGCCATACCCACTGGGACTTGAACCTGCAACCTTTGCCTTGTAAGGCAGAGAATTATCCTCTAGGCTACAGTATCCAATCCCTTCAGCTCTGCACCAGGGAAGGGTTACATATTTTTGTGTCGTATCACCCTGGTATATTATATATATATATATACCCACTAAAACTCTCATTGTGTATTGGACAAAATAAATAAATAAATAATAACTTCTTTGCGATGTTGTGTGTGAGTTTTTTGTCAAGCAGCACATTTTGGGGTTGAACTCAACATCTCTGTGTTGAGTTCCGATACTGAAGAGACAGGAGACTGGTGGAGTGATTTCAGCTCTTTATTAGGTTACAAGGAGTAATTTCCAGCAGCAGTACAGTGATCCCTCGATTATCGCGAGGGTTCCGTTCCAAGACCCCTCGCGATAATCGATTTTTCGCGATGTAGGGTTCCGGAAGTAAAAACACCATCTGCGCATGCACGCCCTTTTTTTCATGGCCGCGCATGCGCAGATGGTGGAGTTTGCGTGGGCGGCGGGGAAGACCCAGGGAAGGTTCCTTCAGCCGCCCAGCAGCTGATCTGCTCGGCAGTGCAGCAGCAGCGAGCAGACGAAGATCGGGGTTTCCCCTTTGCGTGGGCGGCGGGGAAACCCCGATCTTCGTCTGCTCGCTGCTGCTGCGGCCGCCCAGCAGCTGATCTGCTCAGCAGCGCAGCAGCAGCGAGCAGACGAAGATCGGGGTTTCCCCGCCGCCCACACAAAGGGGAAACCCCGATTCGGCTCCTCGCTGCGCTGCCGAGCAGATCAGCTGCTGGGCGGCCGAAGGAACCTTCCCTGGGTCTTCCTCGCTGATGCCCCCGCTCGCCCGCCCACCCGCCGCCCACCCGCCGCCCCGCCGCCCACCAGCAAGAGGGGGAGAGATAGAGAAAGAGGGAGAAGGAAAGAAAGAGATGAGAGAGGGAGGAAGAGAGTGTGAGAGAGGAAGAAGCAAGATAGAGAAAGAGAGAGAGAAAGAAAGATGAGAAAGGAAGGAAGAGATTGACGTCATCGGGTGGGAAAAATCGCGATATAGCGTTTCGCGAAGAACGAGATCGCGAAAATCGAGGGATCACTGTATACAAAAGGCAGGGGGGTTAAATAGAGAGCCAATCTGGTAGGGAACCAATCAGAATTTTCCTACTTTACTTCCCTGTCGGACTACAGTGAAAATTTCCCAACTTCTTCAGGATATAATACTGTGTGTTATGATTGATGATTTGTTTTTGATTATATGTTTTTAGCATATGGCATATCATACATGGACTAGCAATATATATTAACATTTCATCTAGATTAATAAAATACAATAAAATATAAATGTTCAAATTATTTATGTTCAAATACCAATATCTAGGCCCTCTAAACATTGAAATGCAACATCGTTTATATTAAAAAAATATATAAGATACTGGATCAGTGTATGTCATCAACTTACAGCCCATTACAATGTGATCTACAGTGTGATCTACAGTTTGACATGGGACCCTGAAGGGAGGATACTATGCCTGATTTTTATAAAGACTCCTGGCAGATGCCATGTAAGAAGATGTGAATCCTATTTTTCTTTTTCTTTTTTATGAGATTTGTACCAATGGACTATTTTTATGTATTTTACTTTTGATCAGTTTATATGTTGCCTGATTCCAAAATGATATTTTTGCTTATTAAAATGCAAGAAGACATAAAAAAACTATAAAATACCTAAACCCATTGGGTTTGGGAAAAGAGTGAACTATGCACATCTTCCATAAATTGGTACCCCATCTTACACACCTGTATACATGCAGACAAAGGTATCCAATATGTGACAGAGGGAGACTACAGCAATAGCACCTAGACTTATATACTGCTTCACAGTGGTTTACACAGCCCTCTCTAAGCTGTTTACAGAGTGAGCTTATTGCCCCACAACAATCTGGGTCCTTATTTTACCAAACACAAAGAACTGAAGGATGGAGGGCTCAGTCAACCTTGACTTCAGAATTCACTTCCTGGGAGACAGTAGAATTATCCTGCAGTACTCAGTTCTAACCACTGCGCCACCACGTTTCTATCCTCTTATTTCATCTACATATAGACATTTAAAGGAATCCATCATGCCAGCTGATTCTTTCAATTTGTATTTCTTACCATCTTCTTCCCTTTTACAGCGTTCTTATTGTTTTATTGGTACATCCTCTTTCCATCACTGAGTAAAATAAGAAATATCATTTTTTTTTGTTGGGGCACTTATCTCTTTGAGTTAGTCTTGACTTCTGGTGACTGCCTAGACCAGGATGTCAAACTCACACTCCATGGGCTGAATGTATCACATTCGCCATGTCCACTTCCATTTTAGCAAAGGGGAAAGTTGCGATATATCATGTGACGGCAATGTGATGCTGCGAGTTTGAACACCCTTGGCCTGCGCCTGGACAAATCCCTGCACTTTTCTCGGCAAGATATTTTAGACATAGCTTGCCTTTGTCTCCTTTGTAGGGCTAAAAGAAAGTAACTGGTCCATGGTCTTCCAGCCAGCTTTCTATCAAGGATGGGACTGGAATTCACAGTTCCCAAGTTTCTATTCTTATTTTTTAAACCCTACACAAAACTGGATGTAATGGAAAGTGTGGGTGATCTTGGGGGAATAAGGAAAAAAGATGATGCCAACAACCAACCAAGAGAGGCAGAAGCCCTTACTGGATTAACAAAGAAAGAAATTTAGGAAAAAAATCAACCCTTATGGATCAAGCTGTTAAAAGTGGGAGTGGGACGTTTGTACTTTTAGACTTGGAAGATAATGTTGATGTAATCTTAAAGGTGTACTTAATTCATCTAATCATGTTTCCTGTCTGATTTATCTGGGAGACCTCACATCTCACAAGAAGTACTTTTCTAATGTTATTATTAGGTAGAGTTGGGTTAAGATAGTAGCCACACTCAGCTATCTTTCTCAGTTTATCACCTGTAACAGAGAGGATAAACTCTTAATTTCCACATCTTATAGTATTTTGCTACAATCTGATTGTGACCCAATGTGTATTAAAAATACTAGTTCTTGCTGTTCTGGTCCTAGTAGGATGTTTATCAAGGGCTCTTGGTGCAACCTTAATATCAGGGGCCCCTTCTTTTTTCTTCTTCATTCATTCTTCATCCTCATCCATTAATCTATACACTTTCTGCTCTCTCTCACTTTCTACTTCCTGTTGTGGGCAATTTCTTATGAAATGTCCCTCTCTTCCATACCTGAAACATTGGTTCCTGCTTCCTTGTCCTGTCATTCCTCTCCTCTTCCTCTCCCTCAGTGTCATCATATCCCAAAGTCCATTTTCTGCCCTCTCCTTATTTTTTTATCCATCATTACTCCTACTGCTGACAACATTTTCTTGTCTTTTCACCTCCCCAGCCCTTCTCAATTCACAAACACCTTCTGAGCCTCTTCTAATAATTTCATTATGTCTTCATTCCCCAGTTTTCCATTTTCTTTATTTTTCTTTTTATATCTCCACAGGCTCCTTTCACAAACTTGTCTTCAATAGCTGTTTAAAAGCTTCACTATCTACCTTCATTCCTCCATATTTCCTCATCTGGTCTCTAAGTCTTTCTAGGAAATCTCCTGGTGATTTCTCCTTTGTCTGCAGTAGATTGAAAGCTTTACCAATGTTTCTACTTTGGGGCACACAGTTACATATGCTCCCTATAATCATCTGATTCAAGTCACCTATTTGTTGTCTATTAGTCAGGATGTTATTGTGGACATTTTGCCTCTGAGTTTGCCGCATTTGCTCCTGCATGATATGATTGCCAATATTTCACAGATGTTTGTCTAATTAACTGTCTTTCTTCTACAGTAAACAAAAAGCCCAAAGAATACTGGAGTTAATCCCAAGTGTAGGTGTTGGGGTCTAAAAAGGCAGCCAACTCTTCAGCCACTGTTTGGGGTTCTGTTTTGAACTCTCTCGTTCTTTGTTTGAATTCTCTTAGTTCTGTAGCTGTTATGTTTACTGCTATGTATCCCATTACTTGCTGCCCTTGACCATTTATGTCTTGAGGCACTTGCCTCAATGGGAATAATTTTTCTAGTTTCCCTATCCAATATTTATTTGGCTCTCCCAACTGATCCCAATGATAACTGGGTGGGCTTATTACATATTGAAACCATTTCTTTTGGTGCAAGGTTATCATTTTACTTTTTGTTAACTTACAAATCCATGTTGCCAAATTTTCATCATCCCATTGACTTAGTAATTGTCCTAAAGGACTGTCAGAAGGAATTTCTACATCCCAATTTGTTAGCTTTATGGTTACTTTCTGCTCCTTTGATTTACAACAACAACTACAACTATTGCCCATCTTCTTGAGAGTTTTCCTGACTACTACTACTACTACTACTACTACTACTACTACTACTACTACTATTATTATTATTATTATTATTATTATTATTATTATTATTATATCAATACAATACTGCAAACGAGATCACTATGCTGGATTTCGTATTTCATCACCAGTCGGGCGCTTCCCAAGCACCTAGGACTGCGTGATGTAGTGGTGAATTATGTTTGCCGATCCCAGTAAAGCGGCCTTTTGCAATTGACAGATGGAGATTTTGTCAATTCCGATAGTTTTCAAATGTCCGCTGAGATCCTTTGGTACAGCGCCCAGCGTGCCAAGTACCACGGGGACCATTTTCACTGGCTTATGCCAGAGTCATTGCAGCTCGATTTTTAGATCTTCGTATTTCACTAATTTCTCTAGCTGCTTGCGATGATGATGATGATGATGATGATGATGATGATTAGATTAGATTAGATTTGTATGCCGCCCTTGCGGAAGTAAGGAACCACAATCTTTCAGGTCCACACTCACTCAGAGTGTTCCTGGAGTGTTCCTGGAACACAATCCAACACACACACACACACACACACTGCTGTTATTGATAAACCTCTCCTGACCACCCAGGTACAATTGTGTGTTCCCTTCTTCAGGACAAAAGTATCCTTACCTGGGCCACTGCACTGGATTACCTGGTCAGGTTGCTTCATTTGTTGATTCTTTCTTTCCTCTTTGATACTGTAGACCAGAGATGTCAATTTAGTTTTGGCTCAGTGGAATGGAATGGAAGTTCAATCTCAGATTACTCTAGGCAGTTGAAATCAATTGGCGCACCCCCAGAATTACTGAGGGGAACTCCAAAAGAGGCCCTCATTCCCCACATTGGGCACCAAGGTGGATAATATTTCAGTGATGGTGAACCTATGGCATGGGTGCCACAGGTGGCACGCAAAGCCATATCTGCTGGCACATGAGCTGTTGCCCTATCTCAGTTCCAACATGTATGTGTGTGCCAGCCAGCTGACTTTTGGCTCACACAGAGGCTCTGGGAGGGCTTTATTGGCTTCCAGGGAGCCTCCATGGGATAGGGGAGGATGTTTTTACCCTCTCCTGGCTCCAGGGAAGCCTTTGGAACCTGGGGAGGGCAAAAACATGAGCAAAACTATTGGGACCACCAGAAGTTGGGAAATAGGCCATTTCCGGTCTCCAGAGGGTCTTGGGGGGGAGAGAAGCTGTTTTCGCCCTCCCCAAGCATTGAATTGCAGGTGTGGGCACTCACGCATGGACGATAGTGCACGCCTACACACTTTTGGCACCCGGGGGGGGGGAAAGGTTCGCCATCACTGTGATATCTATTAGGTGGATGGTGGCAACTAACATGCTTAAAGCCGATTTAAATTAGCTGCAGTATGTATGTAGTTTCAAGAGTATAGTCTTCCCTTCTGAGGATTGTTTTCTGTTTGCAGGTGTCCTTTCTTTGAAGGCTATTCAGTTCAAGTCAAGTTGAAATAATGTGAACCAGACATGTTTATAGGGGGTGTCAAGGTGATATATATTAACATGCAACACACGTGAAAAATGGTGAAGCTTCCATTGCATACCATCTTGGTTTTCCTGACCTTTCTTTGTAGACTTCCCAGAAGAAAAGAAAGAAGAGAGTTTGAAGTTACAGTAGCATTTTAAAAGCAGTGTAAGCTGCACTCTTGGTCTCAATACTCACTTCTCCAGAGATCTACTATATTTCCACTTAAATTGTACTTATTATTAAAATTTAGTAAGAAATGAAAATAAGACATTTAACTGATATCCTGTTTATTGAAGTGAGTAATATAGTTCCTTACTTGGGATGCTGTTTAAGTAGCTGTCCTAATCTTTGAACATACACAAGTAGCGGTGCTTATATAGGTTTAATGAAGATGAGTAGATCTTGTCTTTTCTCTCTTACTGTTTGCTGGTTGAAAAAATCTGCATACTTGTGAGGGGGTGGGGGATAAGTCTCAGAGCGTGTATTATTGCTTGAACAATTAAATATAATCTAATGAAGTGTTTTAGTGAATGTAATTTTATGTTTGCTTGATATAGTTCCATGCTTGTAATTTATTTCCTCTTCTTCCTAAACAAATATTCGTTTTGTTTAAGTGGTCCCTATGCATTTCTGCTTAATCAGAGTTCTTGCAGCCACAAATCCCTTTGCATGCTTGGAAACACATTATTCTCAATTAGACAAAGGAGGAGGCAGTATGAATTGGAATTTCAAAAGATTGGTACAAACAGGTGCATCTAATAGTTGTGATTGCCCCCAAACCTGCATCTCCATAACTAAACAAAGTTATGATCTGCTGGAGTTATTTCACCTTTAATCTTCTGCCCACAAGTATCAACCCAGAATTTTTTTTTCTTTTGACAATCATTGGCCATTTAGAGATTCCATTTTCTAAATTTCAATTCAGCTCCCTCAGGAAGTTTCATAAGTCTCGTAATCATAATTTAGAGGAGGAAAGAGAGTAAAATACAAAGCCTCCCTGGAGTCAAATGCCATTCGTGGTGATTTCATAAACCATATCAGTTTCTAGGCAACAATTTATTTATTTTTGGGATTTATAGGCCGCCCAACTCCTTATGGACTCTTGGCAGCGTATAAAAGAAGTGGTTCACCATTGCTTGCTGCAAACATAACTAGATTCAAATATGTTTAACTATGTTCTCCTTGCATTTACTATACCCTTGTTACCCTCCAGGTCTAAAGCTCCTTTTAGACCCGGAGTATAAAAAAGTTGGTTCTAGTTACTGGAATGGTCTTTTTGAATACTTTTTTCACTAGTATACTAATTTGAACATTTCTGAACAGAATGATGTGATGCTTAAAGTGAAATAATTTTCATATCATTGTGTTCAGAAATGTTCAAATTAGTATACTAGCGAAAAAAGTATTCAAAAAGACCATTCCAATGGCTAGAGCCAACTTTTTTATACTCCGGGTCTAAAAAGAGGGTAACAAGTGTAACTTTTTTTGCCCAGCAAAAACTAGCACCCCCCCAAAAAAACCCACCACCCTTAGAAAGAACCCCTCAAATTAGACAAAGTCTTGGAATTTCAAGATTCAGATATGCAGGGGAATTTTTTTTACAGGGTCTCAAAAATCGTTTCAGGTCTAAAAGGACCCGAGGGGAACATTGGGGTTAACTTTTAAAAGTTTGACTGTGCACTTCTACCTCCCGGGATGGAAGTGGGGATGGTGAGTCTCAAATAATCTCTGTTGGCAGGAATTTCCTTTTGCTTATTCCTGCAGCAAAGATTTTGACTTCAACAATCTGCTAAAAGTGAGTTGTGGAAGTGTGCCATTCAAGCATAACTGCTTATTGGCTTCTTTATCCCATTAGAGGTTCCAAGGAAGGGAGGAAGAATGTTTACACCAAATTACATAGATAATATAATTTTCATGTCTTTAACATGAAAGCATAAATGCAAGATTAAAAGGGTTTTAATTGCTCCATTTTCTTGTACTTTGTTCACCTAGAAATTAGAAGAGTTTCCATCAGTTTATAGCCATTTGGGGGCACTTAGCATAGTATTATAAGCCAATAGCTGTTAAGAAGAGCTATATGAGAGATTTCATTGACAAAATTGAACGGGTCCAAAGACGGGCTACAAGAATGGTGGAAGGTCTTAAGCATAAAACGTATCATGAAAGACTTAATGAATTCAATCTGTATAGTCTGGAGGACAGAAGGAAAAGGGGGGACATGATTGAAACATTTAAATATGTTAAAGGGTTAAATAAGGTTCAGGAGGGAAGTGTTTTTAATAGGAAAGTGAACACAAGAACAAGGGGACACAATCTGAAGTTAGTTGGGGGAAAGATCAAAAGCAACATGAGAAAATATTATTTTACTGGAACAAACTTACAGCAGACGTGGTTGGTAAATCCACAGTAACTGAATTTAAACATGCCTGGGATAAACATATATTCATTGTAAGATAAAATACAGGAAATAGTATAAGAATAGAATAGAATAGAATTTTTATTGGCCAAGTGTGATTGGACACAAGGAATTTGTGTTGGTGCATATGCTCTCAATGTACATAAAATAAAATATACATTTGTCAAGAATCATGTGGTACAACACTTAATGATTGTCATAGGGGTCAAATAAGCAATGAAGAAGCAATATTAATAAAAATCTTAGGATATACGCAACAAGTTACAGTCATACAGTCAACATGGGAGGAAATGGGTGATAGGAATGATGAGAAAAACTAGTAGAATAGAAGTGCAGATTTAGTAGAAAGTCTGACAGTGTTGAGGGAATTATTTATTTAGTAGAGTGATGGCGTTCGGGAAAAAACTGTTCTTGTGTCTAGTTGTCTTGGTGTGCAGTGCTCTGTAGCGACGTTTTGAGGGTAGGAGTTGAAACAATTTGTGTCCAGGATGTGAGGGGTCAGTAAATATTTTACCCGCAAATATTTTAAGGGAAGACTAGATGGACCATGAGGTCTTTTTCTGCCATCAGTCTTCTATGTTTCTATGTTTATGTCAGATCTCTTGATTACTACAATCTCAGAGTATATTGGATCTTAATTACAATGAATCTTCAATTCAAATGACACCTTTTAAAATAATATGTAATATACTAGTTAAATTTATTCAACTGATACTGAGGCTAGAATCAATGTATTTAAATTCTGCAACATTTTGAGGGGTACAAAATTTCTTCTTTACAAAAAAATGCCCAAAGGAAAGAGTGAATTAATTAAAGTATGTTTGGACAATTTATCTAAAACAAATCTTAATTTGTTTTTAGATGTTTATTACAGGATAAGCACTGTAAAGAGATTTATTTTGACTATTATTTTGAAATCATATGAACATAATCTCTATCTGCAGATTATTAAAAGAATTTAAAACAATCACATTACATTTGTTTTAAATGATTTCATTTATTAATGGATTATGGATTAATTCATGTTTTACTCTAAGTGACTCATGTCAAAGACTTATATACAATACAGTCTATTGTATATAGCAAAATGGGAGGAATATAATCAAAGACTACCAAATAATTGGTTTTTTTGCACTTTACAAATAGAGGATAGGATGACAATAAGTCATCCATCATAAACACAATCACAAAAATCTAGAGAAAACCAGCTATATCAACATAAAATAATAAATAGGAGTTCATTAAATTGGGAAAAAATATAGATAGATACAGTATTATGTATCTTGAAAAGACTTCAAAACTGATTTTCTATTTGTCAAGATAGTTGTTTCCAATTGTTCTGTTTTGTATTTTTAATTTAGTGCCGTTTATATTTTTGATCTGATATGGATAGCAATAGCACTTAGACTTATATACCACTTCATACTGCTTTTACAGCCCTCTCTAAGCCGTTTACAGAGTCAGCATATTGCTCCCAACAATTTGGGGCCTCATTTGACCCACCTCGGAAGAATGGAAGGCTGAGTCAACCTTGAGCCAGTGAGATTTGAACTGCCGAACTTCAACTAAGCAGTCAGCTGAAGTAGCCTGCAGTTCTGCACTCTGACCAGTGCACCACTTTTCATATCTAAAATAATGGTAGCCTCTATGAAAGCTGAACTTTGCCTGAATAGTAAAAAATAAATTTGAGAATAAAACTGATATTCCACTCTTTGTCCATTCAGCAGGATTTCTATTGCAGTTTGTGTATTTGTGTTTTCAAGGAAGATTGATCAAATATATTCTACTCTTAAGTCTCTGAATCTTTATGTGAGTATGAGGTGGACACACTCACTCACACACACATACACACACACACAGGGCCGCCGATAGACCGAGACTAGTGGGAGTGGCGTAACGGGCCCGGCCAAATTGAGCAATTAGGGGGGCCCGCTGGCTGGCCTCCTGGCGCCCAGTTAGCAGCTTCTTGCACTTGTGCACAGGGCCGCCGATAGGCCAGTATTACTGGTAGTGGCCCTCGGTGGGCCCAGAACAATTCAATTAGCAGCCGGGAGACCCTCTCTGCCATCTGCTCTGCTGGAGAAAGAGAGCAGCCTGGGCCCACCGAGGGATGGTGAAGGGACAGAGCGGTGGACCCCCCCAGGAGAGGCGGGTGCGGGGACTAGATGCGCGGAGACCTGAGGTGCCACAGGCGGCAGCCAGGCAGCCTTTACTGCGGGACACAAGACCCTCCTCTGGTAAGGCAACCCTCCCAAGGGGCCTCTGGGTCACCCCGTGAGGCTCCGGTACGGGCGACGTTTGTGGGGGGAGGGGGGCTGGACGGGACAGGGGAGGGAGACAGCAGGAGGCGAGGGGGGCTGGCGGGCAGGAGGGCTGCACTGGTAGCTTCCCACAGGGGGGGGCTGTCAGAGGGGCCCGGCTGCAACCGAAGGGAATGGCTGGAGGGCGAGCGGGAGGAAGGAAGGTTGCCACCGCCTGCAGGCGGCCCATTTCCATTGCCGTCTTGCCAAGGGTGAAGGCCCCGGGCGAGAGCAGCGGGGCCTTTCTGGAGCAGCCTGGAGGATGAGGCAGGCGGGCGGCGGCTCCCAAACACTGTGGAGACAAAATCGGGCACGAGCAGCCGGGCAGAGCTCCTGTGGTCCTTGGAAATGGGAAGGCCGCGGTGGGCGGAGCAGAGCCAGGCCGGACTACGAGCAAGAGAGGTGGGGCGGGTGTATGTATGTATGTATGTATGTATGTATGTATGTATGTATGTTCCTGCCCTTTGCCAGGATCCCAGTTCGGTGTAACCCTAATCAAAGTTTGATAGAATATCCTTTCTCCCAATACTGTATATTGGAGAGTAATTGATTTCAGGGAGGGAGAAAAAGGCAGGCAAAAGGGTTCTTTCTAACCAAGGTTTAATGGACTCGGGGACCGTGAGAATGGGTATGCTGGAAAAGACATCAGCTGCAGGAAAAGCTGCACATGTTTCTCATTAGGTTGAAGGGTAAAGAATTGAGATTGGTTCTGGTTCATTGCAATATAATACAATGGAATGGAATAGAATATAGAATAGAATAGAATACAGAAAGGAATGGAATATAGAAGAATTCACTTATTCTATTTAGAAACATAGAAACATAGAAGTCTGACGGCAGAAAAAGACCTCATGGTCCATCTAGTCTGCCCTTATACTATTTTCTGTATTTTATCTTAGGATGGATATATGTTTATCCCAGGCATGTTTAAATTCAGTTACTGTGGATTTATCTACCACGTCTGCTGGAAGTTTGTTGCAAGGATCTACTACTCTTTCAGTAAAATACTATTTTCTCATGTTGCTTTTGATCTTTCCCCCAACTAACTTCAGATTGTGTCCCCTTGTTCTTGTGTTCACTTTCCTATTAAAAACACTTCCCTCCTGAACCTTATTTAACCCTTTAATATATTTAAATGTTTCGATCATGTCCCCCCTTTTCCTTCTGTCCTCCAGACTATACAGATTGAGTTCATTAAGTCTTTCCTGATACGTTTTATGCTTAAGACCTTCCACCATTTTATTTATTTATTTATTATATTTCTATGCCACCCTTCTCAAAGCTACCCAGGGCTTTCGAAATGGAATAGAATAGAATATAGAATAGACTGGCATATAGAATAGACTAGGGAGTAGAATGGGATACAATAGGAATAGAATAGAATGGAATATAGAATAGAATGGAGTATATAATATAGAAAAATAGAATAGGGAATAGAATGGGATACAATAGGAACAGAATAGAATATAGAATGGAATGGAAAGTAGAATATAGAAAAATAGAAGAATAGAATGTAATGAATACAATATAATGCAACAGAATGGAAATAGAGAAAATAGAATTAGAACAGCACCCTTGGAGGTCTGCTAGTCAAATTCCTTACTAAGGTAGGAAACCCTCTATCTTTTCAGAAATGGTTATCCAATCTCTTCTTTAAATCTTCCGATGTTGGAGGACGCACAACTTTTGGAGGCTAGTTCCCATCCCACCCCCACCACAACCTCAAGTTGTTCCACTGATTATTTATTTTATTTTATTTATTTGTTTTGTCCAATACACAATAATACACAATGAGGGTTAAAGAGAATATAATCAGGTAGAATGTATTAAAGGGTGAATAGAGGAGAAAATAAAGGAGTGAAATATAATTATTAGAGAATACCAGGAAAAGATATAGGTATAGAAGAGAAGATATAGGGGATATAGGCATGGCCGCCAATAGGCCAGTATTACTGCTACTGGCATCAGGGGTCCGGCCAAATTAAAAAATGGGGGGGCAGACACTTAGGCTGTATGGGGCCCCAAAATTCCTGATGGCGGCCCTGCACACACATGACTCAAATTGTTGTCTCCTAACTGATATTAATTCAGCTCTGAACAAAGATTTAGAATTCTTTGTATTCTCAGTAGATTTTCCTTCATTTTATATTACAAGCTACATATTGTCTACTGTACCTGAACACAGTAAGTAGATATGGTAGCTTCTCAGTTCAAGCCATCAAGATTGTGCTGTTAAGATAACCAGTTAAAGTAGTGCTGATTTGGTAAAGTGATTGATACTACTTTTGATATTTCATAAAATAACAAATGTCCTTTTAGTTCTTTTTTCCCCCAATAGAAGAAAATATCTGTAGCTCAGGGTTGAACTATTGAGTTTATGGTCTTCTCTGAGCTTTGATGTTTGCTTGCTTCTTTTTTTCCCTGCTTTAATTATAATTAAATGGGTGTGCATTCTATGTAGATTGCTTTTTCAACTTTAGCCTTATTTGAGAGCATTTCCCGGAAAACATTAGAAACATAGAAACATAGAAGTCTGACGGCAGAAAAAGACCTCATGGTCCATCTAGTCTGCCCTTATACTATTTTCTGTATTTTATCTTAGAATGGATATATGTTTATCCCAGGCATGTTTAAATTCAGTTACTGTGGATTTACCAACCACGTCTGCTGGAAGTTTGTTCCAAGGATATACTACTCTTTCAGTAAAATAATATTTTCTCATGTTGCTTTTGATCTTTCCCCCAACTAACTTCAGATTGTGTCCCCTTGTTCTTGTGTTCACTTTCCTGTTAAAAACACTTCCCTCCTGGACCTTATTTAACCCTTTAATATATTTAAATGTTTCGATCATGTCCCCCCTTTTCCTTCTGTCCTCCAGACTATACAGATTGAGTTCATTAAGTCTTTCCTGATACGTTTTATGCTTAAGACCTTCCACCATTCTTGTAGCCCGTCTTTGGACCCGTTCAATTTTGTCAATATCTTTTTGTAGGTGAGGTCTCTACATTGTAATGTAGGATCCTTTCAGAACACTATACATAGAAGTACAAGGAAGTGAAGCGGTTGTCTAGGAACAGCATTAGACCATTAGTGCACAGTACCGTAATATGTTTTAATGAGTACTTGAGTAAACGCAAAAGCATTATCATAGAAGTCCTATTACAAGCAAAGCAATAATTGTAAAGTTTCCATTTCAAATCTAGAAGAAATGCTTTTAAAGATGCCTAAAAGTGCTTTTTGTTTGCTTGCTTTTTGCTGTGTGCTTCTGAGAAAGGGAAGAATGAAAGGGAAGAATCTTGTGTTGTGTGTCTAGAACAGGAGTGTCAAACTCACATCATTATAGCGGCATCACATGACAGATCGGGTTTTTTTTCCCCTTTGCCGCCCCCCCCCCCCCGGCCAGGCCACAAGTTTGACAGCCCTTGTCTAGAGCAATATTGAACTTAAAACAAATTGGCATTCCCTATGTCAGTTCAGTTAGAGCTAGCTACATGTTCTTATTCCAGAAGAATCATGTTACAAATGTGCTGTGCTCCATGCTTAATACAACTTTTCACCAGCGATTTTAAATTGATTGTCTTTCATTGAAAGTTATAGGAAATTATGTTGTGTTCACTGATTCCTCTAAGATGCAGGGGTTAGTAAGTTGTATTTTCAGGGGCCACAGCTTTTGGTCCAAATTAAGTACACATCTCCAAAAAGACCTTGACTTTGTCTCAGATTGGTCTAACACATGGCAACTTCAAATATCAATCAGCAAATGTTCTACCCTCCACATCGGCAAAAAGAATCCGAACCTCATATATAAACTGAATAAACAAAATGTCCAAAGATACTTCACCAGAAGAGCCCTTCACCCCTCCACTCGAAACAGAATACCCTACGAAAGCAGACTATCAATCCTAGGTCTAGAAAGCTTAGAACTACGTCTCCTAAAACACGATCTAAGTATTGCCCACAAGATCATATGCTGCAACGTTCTACCTGTCAATGACTACTTCAGCTTCAATCGCAATAACACAAGAGCACGCAACAGATTCGAACTTAATATTAACCGCTCCAAACTTGACTGTAAAAAATATGACTTTAACAATCGAGTTGTCGAAGCGTGGAACTCATTACCGGACTCAATAGTGTCAACTCCCAACCCCCAACAATTCTCCCTTAGACTCTCCATGATTGACCTCTCTAGGTTCCTAAGAGGTCAGTAAGGGGCGTGCATAAGTGCACCAGTGTGCCTTCCATCCCCTGTCCAATTGTCTCTCCTTATCTCATTTATCTTTTCTTCCTTTCAAATATGTTCACCTATACTTTTATATCTTTTCTTCTATTCTTTTCTTTATTTATATTACTACATATCTATTCTCTTCAATGTGTATTATGTATTGGACAAAATAAATAAATAAAAAATAAAAAAAAATAAAAAAATAAAGTACATTTCTTTTTTAATAATAATTTTATTTAGTAGATGAAAACTAATATAAACTAAATAAAAATAAAATCTGGAAAAGATAGAAAATGTAGTAAAAAAAGAATAATGGAAAATGAAAAATAGGATACAAAAGAGAAAATATAAAAAAAAGAAACTTCTTTCCTCTCAAGCATAAATAATTTTAAGAACTTATCATATGCTTCTAAAATGCAATGAATAATTTTTGATCCAATATCACATCTCTTATCTATAGACAAATACTTAAAACCTTGTCATTCAATCCTGCTCAGCAAAAGTTCATTAAGAAATATCATAAATAACATCTATTTTAATTTTGATTGAATCTACAGAAGGATGATTGAGTCTGTCATCTGCACCTCTATAACTGTCTGGTTTGGTTCTGCAACCCAACAAGACAGACATAGACTTGAGAGGATAATCAGAACTGCAGAAAAAACAATTGCTGCCAGCCTGCCTTCCATTGAAGACCTATATATTGAACGAGTCAAAAAGAGGGCGGGGAAAATATTTACAGACACCTCACATTCTGGACACAAACTGTTTCAACTACTACTCTCTGAACTCCAGAACAACTAGACACAACAACAGTTTTTTTTTCCTGAAAGCCATCACTCTACTAAACAAATAATTCCCTCAACATTGTCAAACATTTTACTAAGTCTGCACTTTCTACTAGTTTCCCCTCATCATTCCTATCATCCTTTTCTTCCCACTTAGGACTGTATGACTGTAACTTGTTGCTTGTATCCTAATATTTTTATTAATATTGTTTCTTCATTGCTTATTTAATCACTATGACAATCATTAAGTGTTTTACCTCATGATTCTTGACAAATCTATATCTCTTGGTTTGTTACTTGTGTAATCCTTTTACTATTAAGACATCACCCAGATTATTTTGTTTGTACATTGTAGTATCTTTTTCTATATCATTCTTATATCATTCTTATATTATGTCACTTTCTAAATCCACTTTTAAATCAGACCCAATCTTGTCAGATATAATTTGTTCCTCTTTCATCTTATAAACACAATCTATTTATAGAGGCATACACTCTTAAAATTAACTTTTGTGTCCATTGTTCAAAATATTCAATATTTCCAATGTTAAGATATTTTACTCCATTCTGCGTTAAAAGCATGAAAAGATATTTTTCTCCTTTAATTGCAGTATTTAATTCCTTTGAGCTATTTCCAGGTTGCAATCTCAAAATCCCATCCTATTGGTCCCCCCCCCAGTGTGCAATAGAGTAGTCCACAAGAAAGTTTCTTGTAATTAATTTTGACATATCATTTCAAGTCCATCTAGATTTAGTCTGTTTATAACTTTCCAAAACAATACTCTATTCATTCTTCTGCCATTTATCTTTTAATAATGCTAGGTCTTTAAATGTATATTTAAAGTCTACGGAGAGGGGCAACATACAAATCTAAATAATAATAATAATAATAATAATAATAATAATAATAATAATAATAATACATTATTTTTGTTGTGGATTGAAGGAAACTCACTCAGTGAATGCAATCGAACTTGCCATTGGGAAGATTCTTAATATTTGAAAGTATTAAATGGGTAGTTCTAAAAATCATTAAGAAATAAAGCTCTGCAAACTCTTATATCCATTGTTGTTGTTGTTGTTGTTGTTATTGTTAGTTGTGAAGTCGTGTCCGACCCATTGCAACCCCATGGATAATGTTCCTCAAGGTCTTCCTGTCCTCTACTATCCCCTGGAATCCATTTAAACTCATGCCTACTACTCAGTGATGGGCTACCAAAATTTTTACTACCACACTGTGGGCGCGGCTTATGCATTTTGTTTCAACATCTCTCAGTGCCAATTGGGTGCTCTGGGGTGGAGCTCCAAATTTTACTACCGTAACTGCGTTCCTGACCATTCCCGTAGGAGCCCATCACTGCTACTACTTCAATAACTCCATCCATCCACCCCATTCTCTATTATCCCCTTCTTTTGCCCTCAATCTTTCCCAGCATTAGGCTCTTCTCCATTGAGTCTTTCCTTCTTATATCCATATAAACTACATTATGACTGTGAGGTAGTTGAAAACCCTTGACTCCAGCTGCTTCATTCACACCTGACCTCAAAACTCCCAGTTCTGGTGGTCTACTCATGAGGCTTCTTATTCAGAGTACTTATTGGCAGTTCCATGAGCTCTCTTTTTTCTGGAGATATTTAATTGACCAAGACCCATCGCTTGACTTCTGATTTCAGCCACAATGTTTGAGGGATGTCTAGTTCTTCAATTTTTGCACAGATCTTTCCATATAACCTTCCTTGTGGTAAAACCGATGCTTGTTTTTTACAGAGATTTTGTTGGATCTACCCAGATGGACAGTATAAAAGTTTCTGAGCAACATAGCTTGAATTTAATAGTGCCATCTGCTGCTAAAATATAGCTTGCTGGCAGAATTCTTTTTCTCTTTTCCTGCAGCTGGTATGTGCCCTACATCAATGAGGGAGTTTGGGAGACTCCCTGGTGTAATGTGATAGGGTGGAAGAAAGCAAGGTGAAATCATAATTTTAAATGGCAAGAAATCTGCTTGATTAATGTTGGATGGAGACCCAGGAATACAATATTCAACTGTACGAAACTCTTAAGAAGCTATAAGTGCACCAGAGTGCCTTCCGTCCCCTGTCCTAATGTTTCTCTTTTAGTAGTATCATGTATATAAATATTATTATATCTTTGTATACCACCAATACGTACTTGACAAAACAAACAAATTAAATAAATAAACAGACAAACAAACAAACAAACCATACAAGAGTAAGAGCAATACTTCATTCCCTCAACCTGAACTGAATACTTCTGAAACAAAGAATATCTGTGTTAATGAAATACTTTGTGGTATTGCTTCTTCTATGTTCCATAAAATAATTTTGATAACAAAACATCAGTAATAAAACTCCACACACCCCAATGGAAACTCCACACACCCCAATGGAAACCTTAGTGTTACTGGAGACAAGGAATAATTAATTGTTCCAAATGTTGGGATCTCATTAAAGTAATTACTATATGTCTAGATATTGCTGTTATATTAGAGAAGATAGATGCTTTGTAGCAACATCTATGTCAGGGGTTTCCAAACTTGGCAACTTTAAGATTTATGGACTTCAATTTTGAAGTCCTCTGATCTATATGATGTCAACGTGAGGGTGAGAAGAGAGAAATATCCCCATAATAGTTAGCTGTACCAAAATTAGAATATCAACATACTCTCGGTTTTCATGGGTTTTGTCTATTGCCTTTCAAAGATGGATTTGGAAGTGTAAATTAATCCAACACAATTTTGTAACCTGACTACAATTAAGAAGGACCACCACCTGGAATTCTACTTAGTCATCAAGGAAATATAAACACCCTTTCTTTTCAGCTATTTTATGACCCTCAAATTGCATGCAATTCGGAGCATTGGAGGCGCAGCCAATCTTTCATTTGTTTTCTGGCTATTTTTATTTTTTACTAGGACCAATTGTCACCATATTTGTATATGTTTCTGAATATTTTATCTCTCTCCTTCTTGGGATGCAGCATGCAATACAAACAAATTTATCTACTGTGTTAGAAGCACATGCACAGCCACAACATTGTCAGCTTTGTGTTATTAATTTTGGTGATAAATGACATCTGCATTTTATTTACAGATTTTCCACTTCAGAACATATTACAAAGCATTATACTGTAACTCCACCTAATGTGCTTTTCAGATTTGATTCATACATTTTTAAAGAAAATCCATTTTCCAATAATAAAACATTTTTAGACCATGCCAGGAAATAGATAAGGAAGTTCCAGATTTGCTCGGAGAAAGTAGCAAGCTATGGCTTGTATGTCTTCTCTGTGCCATTTTGCCAACAGTCTTGCTTAGCTATAGGAAATGCATTATTCATTTATTCATTTATTGTTAGAGTTGAAAGGGACCATGAAGGCCATCGAGTTCAACCCTCTGCCCAAGCAGGAACCCTATAGTACACCAGTCAAGTGGCAGTTCAATCTTCTCTTAAAAATGTCCAGAGTGTTGGAGTTCACAACGTCCGCTGGTTCCATTGGTTGATCGCTCTGACCGTCAGGCAGTTCCTCCTTATCTCCATGTTGAATCTCTCCTTGGTCAGCTTCCAGCCGTTGTTCCTCGTCCATCTCTCTGGTGCTCTGAAGAATAAAGTGATCCCCTCCTCTCTGTGACATCCCCTCGTATACTTGTAGATTGCTATCATGTCCGCTCTGGCCCTCCTTTTCTCTAGGCTATCCATGCCCAGTTCCCTCAGTCTCTCTTCATAAGTCTTGGTTTCCAAACCCTTAATCATCTTGGTTGCTCTTTTTTGCACCTTCTCCAGAGTATCAATGTCTCTTTTGAAGTGTGGTGACCAGAACTGAATACAGTACTCCAGGTGTGGTCGGACCAGGGCGTAGTAGAGTGGTATTAAGACTTCCCTGGTCTTGGAGTGTATTCCCCTGTTGATGCAGCTTAGGATTGTGTTGGCTTTTTTAGCTGCTGCTGCACATTGTTGGCTCATGTTTAGTTGATTGTCCACCAAGACTCCGAGGTCTCTTTCGCAGTCGCTACTGCTAAGAGGGGTTTCTCCCAGGTTGTATGTGTGTCCAGGGTTTTTTCTGCCTAGGTGAAGGACTTTGCTCTTGTCGGTGTTAAACATCATTTTGTTGGTGTGGGCCCACTATGTTAGTCTGTCTAGGTCTTTCTGTAATTTGAGCCTGTCTTCTGGGGTATTGGCTACCCCCGCCAGCTTGGTGTCGTCTACAAATTTGATCAGTTGCCCTTCTATTCTAACTTCTCACAAAGCCCCTGAGCAAAACTCTCTTGAGCTTTGTAGAACATTATAGAAAACTTAATGTGATGAATGGCTTTCCAAATTGATGGCTTTCCAGAACCATGTTGACTATAGATACATCAGTACAAGGCTGCTAGAAAAACCTGTTGTAATTGGTAAATCAAGATTTATGACTTAGTACATTGCATAAATAATCTGGTTATTTAATAAAATATATTTAAGCAAACATTGGGTGATGTGACTCCCAAATATTTGTCTCACTCTTACTGCTTGAATGTATGTTGGTGATTTTGGAAAGAGGGAGTGGGAGAGAAGGAGGGAGGGAGAGAGAGAGAGAGAGAGAGAGAGAGAGAGAGAGAGAGAGAGATTTATTATTCTGTTCTTTTAAATCTAAATTGATTTTCTCCAAGCCCATACTTATTTTTTCCTTTTTTAAATTTCCAATTTATTTGTCTAATTTATAGCATAGTATATATTAGTTTTGTATATAATCTGTCTGCATCTGTTTCAAACTTTCCTTTTATTCTCATTCCCATCCTTAATGAAATAAAACAAACAAAATCCTATTTTTGTCTAATTTTTTTGTCATGTTTTATACCAAATTAATTTTCTTAATTTTGAAACTTTTATCTGTCATGTTGAACTATTGCATATATAATACAGATCTCAAATTTTCTGAAAGAAATTGTATCCAAGAAGCATATACAGTATTACCTCTACCTATAAACTTCTCTACTTACAAACATTTCTAGATAAGAACCAGGTGTTCAAGATTTTTTTCCCCTCTTCTCAAGAGCCATTTTCCACTTGCAAACCCGAGCCTCTGAAACGGTAACTGGAAAAAGTGGGGAAAAGCCTCTGTGGGCCTTCTCTAGGAATCTCCTGGAAAGAAACAGGGCCAGGAAAAAGTGGGGAGAAGCTTCCATGGGGCCTCTCTAGGAATCTCCTGGGAGGAAACAGGGCCTCCGCCCTCCCTGTGGTTTCCCCAGTCGCACACATTATTTGCTTTTACATTGATTCCTATGGGAAAAATGGCTTCTTCTTATAAACTTTTCTACTTAAGAACCTGGTTACGGAACGAATTAAATTCATAAGTAGAGGTACCACTGTAGTTTGTTTATGAAAATTTTTAAAAATGCATTGTGGCAGAGCTGGTGTGATTCTGATCATTTGAGTGACTCAGAAGTGGCATCAGGGTTGGAACGACAAAGCAGAAATTGGACTCCCGCACAAGACAAAACAATTTTGTGAACAAAGGACATATAGATAACCCTTGACTTATAGCTACATACGGGCCCTGGATTATGGTTACAAGTTGTTATAGTTGTTAAGTGGATCATTATGTGACCAGACTTGATTTTGCATAATAGTTTTTTATAATAGTTGTAAAGAGAGCCATCATAGTTGTTAAATTAATGTGATGGAAAATGGCAGAAAATCACAAATAGTGGTCACATGGCCATAGCACAACTGGTCATTAAATATGAGACAGTTGTCAAGTACCCAAAATGCAATCACATCACTTGGTTGGGCCAGATGTAACTTTGAGAAGACATTTTAAGTAGCTTTTAGAAAGCCGAGTTGTCGAAGCGTGGAACTCGTTACCTGACTCAGTAGTGTCAACCCCTAACCCCCAACATTTTTCCCTTAGACTATCCACGATTGACCTCTCCAGGTTCCTTAGAGGTCAGTAAGGGACGTGCATAAGTGCACCAGCGTGCCTTCCGTCCCCTGTCCAATTGTCTCTCCTTATCTCATTTATCTTTTCTTCCTTTCAAATATGTTCATCTATACTTTTATATGTTTTCTTCTATTCTTTTCTTTATTTATATTACTACATATCTATTCTCTTCAATGTGTATTATGTATTGGACTAAATAAATAAATAAATAAAAATAATTAAAAAGTCTGTTGGAATTTCAAATGGCTGTTAAATACCGGTAACCAGTTGTAAGCCAATGTGTACTATTGATTTGAAGACAGGAAATGAATAGCCACATGGCTATTCCTGTAAAAGCTTGTGAGAAGATACTCATGTTTAAAATCTTGGAAACAGCATATACAAAAGGTAGGATTTCTGAGTATTTGGGGGATAGAGAACTTCATATATGTATGGTTTCTGTCTTCAATTTGCTTGAGAGGCAGTCTAAGTGGAGAATTGAACAGGTGGTCTTCCTGTATTGCTAAATCATTTCTGCTGCTGCTTCCTATTCATTTTTTGGACTACTGACTATCAGTGTGTGATTCAGGTAGGATTGTGACACAACTTTTGTGCCACTGTATCCAAGAAAAGGATAATGAATCTTAGCAGCAGTGGCATCAATACTCAGAATCCTCAATCTGAGTATTGCATTGGCAGTTCTGTGTTAGCAAAAACTTCAGAAGAGAAAGATTTAGGGGCAGTGATTTCTGACAGTCTCAAAATGGGTGAGCAGTGTGGTCGGGCAGTAGGAAAGGCAAGTAGGATGCTTGGCTGCATAGCTAGAGGTATAACAAGCAGGAAGAGGGAGATTGTGATCCCCTTATATAGAGCGCTGGTGAGACCACATTTGGAGTACTGTGTTCAGTTCTGGAGACCTCACCTACAAAAAGATATTGACAAAATTGAACGGGTCCAAAGACAGGCTACAAGAATGGTGGAAGGTCTTAAGCATAAAACGTATCAGGAAAGACTTAATGAACTCAATCTGTATAGTCTGGAGGACAGAAGGAAAAGGGGGGACATGATCGAAACATTTAAATATGTTAAAGGGTTAAATAAGGTTCAGGAGGAAAGTGTTTTTAATAGGAAAATGAACACAAGAACAAGGGGACACAATCTGAAGTTAGTTGGAGGAAAGATCAAAAGCAACGTGAGAAAATATTATTTCACTGAAAGAGTAGTAGATCCTTGGAACAAACTTCCAGCAGACGTGGTTCGTAAATCCACAGTAACTGGATTTAAACATGCCTGGGATAAACATATATCCATTGTAAGATAAAATACAGGAAATAGTATAAGGGCAGACTAGATGGACCATTAGGTCTTTTTCTGCCGTCAGTCTTCTATGTTTCTATGTTTCTATGTTTCTATCAAGCATCGTTAGTTGTGTGGCACAAAGAAAATAGAATGCCATTTTAAGAGGCAAGAGATGAGACAAGAGCCAGAAATGAAGATAAACAGCCAATTCTGGTGCTCTGGCCCTGCCGGCCACTTCACAAAATCGTACCATGAAATCACAAGCTGCTTTCACTGCAGCATGAAAGGTAACAAGCTGCCATGCAGGCCTCCTGAAACACGAACTCTATTAGGATGGGATGACTTACTAGTATTCCATACCATGATGGGTTTTGGTCAAGCACAGGTAGGGAAGACTATTGTCAGTGGGTCATTCAGCAAGTATTAAATTTATTATTTATTAATTAATTGGACTTGTATGCAGCCCCTCTCTGTGGACTCAGGGTGGCTCACAACATATCCAAAGAACAATATACAATAACACATCGGAAATCCAATTAATATAAATAGCTAATCTAAAATCATTCCAAAAAGGCTAAAACATTAAAAACCATTCATTCAGATTCACACCGCAAACCTACCACATACTCATTGGCCAGAGCTTAGTGACCCCAAACTTGGCGGCATAAATAGGTTTTCAG
This sequence comes from Erythrolamprus reginae, assembly GCF_031021105.1. Lineage (NCBI taxonomy): Eukaryota > Metazoa > Chordata > Lepidosauria > Squamata > Dipsadidae > Erythrolamprus > Erythrolamprus reginae. The sequence goes on from NC_091951.1 coordinate 322,042,758, forward strand.
ATTCTTGCGGAAGGCGAGGAGGGTGGGGGGCAGTACAAATCTCCTGGGTGAGCTGATTCCAGAAGTCCAGGGCCCCACAGAGAAGATTAGATTAGATTAGATTTATTGGATTTATATGCTGCCCCTCTCTGCAGACTCGGGGCGGCTCACAACAATAGCAAAAAAACAGTACATAGTGACAAATCCAATGCCCACCAATCCAATTACAATTTTAAGTTAAGAAATTCATAAAACAATCCCAATATATATAAAAAACAAGCACACAATCAATCAAACAGCAAAACAACATGGGCAAGGGGGAGATGTTTTAGTTCCCCCATGCCTGACAGCAGAGGTGGGTTTTAAGGAGTTTACGAAAGGCAAGGAGGGTGGGGGCAATCCTAATCTCAGGGGGGAGCTGGTTCCAGAGGGTTGGAGCCACCACAGAGAAGGCTCTTCCCCTGGGTCCCACCAGACGACATTGTTTGGTCGACGGGACCTGAAGAAGGCCGACTCTCTGGGACCTAACCAGTCGCTGGGATTCGTGCGGCAGAAGGCGGTCCTGAAGATATTCTGGTCCGGTGCCATGAAGGGCTTTCTAGGTCATAACCAACACTTTGAATTGTGACCGGAAACTGACCGGTAACCAATGCTGTGGAGTGTTGGAGTAATATGGGCATACTTAGAGAAGCCCATAATTGCTCTCGCAGCTGCATTCTGCACGATCTGAAGTTTCTGAACACTTTTCAAAGGTAGCCCCATGGAGAGAGCGTTACAGTAGTCGAGCCTCGAGGTGATGAGGGCATGAGTGACTGTGAGCAGTGACTCCCGGTCCAAATAGGGCCGCAACTGGCGCACCAGGTGAACCTGGGCAAACGCCCCCCTCGCCACAGCTGAAAGATGTTTCTCTAATGTGAGCTGTGGATCGAGGAGGACACCCAAGTTGCGGACCCTCTCTGAGGGGGTCAATAATTCCCCCCCAGGGTAATGGACGGACAGATAGAATTGTCCTTGGGAGGCAAAACCCACAGCCACTCCGTCTTGTCTGGGTTGAGTTTGAGTTTGTTGACACCCATCCAGGCCCCAACAGCCTCCAGGCACCAGCACGTCACTTCCACTGCTCTTCCCCTAGGCCTCGTCAGGCGACATTGTCTAGTTGACAGGACCTGGAGAAGGCCGACTCTGTGGGACCTAATGGAGGCAACCTTCTCTTGGAAGGTTGCTAATCTTAAGACTGCCACATAGCTCTCCTATGTTTATTGGGCTATATTGAATTGTAATACAAGGGCTGTAGAAGTCTCTGATCTCAGCAGTTCACATAAGGTGACTAAACAAGAGGCAGGGACCCTTATTCATAGACAAGACTTCTGTATTGGCTGACATGTGCAATTCTTTCCTGAAGGGGAAGCATGTGTGGGAACAACATGTTGCTGCAACAATTAGAGACTAAATTGGTCAGAAAATACAGACTTGGCAGCAGATTAAGGTTTTCAGTTTGTGTAGGTTGCAGTCCTGCCAAGAAATTTTCTTCAGCCAGATCTCCTAGCAGCAGTCCATGGACTTTGCATCTGTTCAGCACAAATCTTGCAACTCTGGCGGGTAGATGACATAGTATTTGCATCAGGTTCAAAACACGCTCTCAGCTCAACTTTTTGCATTTGACCACAGGGTTAACTTTGTATTCTGTACTCTTTTTTATGCTGCTAAAGATGCTGCTGGCATAGCAATAGAAGTTCAACTCAGCTGCCAACACTATGGTCAGGAGTGATGAGCCCACACCAATTGCTTTTCTGTCTCCTGCTTGTTTCTCTCTGAAAAGTGAATGTATAAACACAAACACTTAACACAGAAGTGCATAGTTTTTAAGAAGAGAAATACAAATCTAACGATACGTTTTGAGAATATGGGAGAGGTTTAATAATAGGCATTGGCTGGAAAGTCTACTGCTTTTGAGATATGACAGCCAAGATAACAGTTGGGGAATAGGAATGATACGTAGGGTAGCTTCTCCCAAGTGTTTATCTTTTGTGAAATCGGAATTTAATGATTTGAACTTTTCCATAGGTTCCTTGGTGGATAATTGAGAGATTGCCCTTTCTATTTTGGCAGAAGGCATGGAGAGAAGATTTCAACATTCTATTGTAGTGAAACCTTTGAGGCTTGTATAAGCAAAACCTTTCAGGATTTAATGTCCTCTAAAGCAGTTTACCATTCCTTTTTTCTTCATTTCAGCTGATCAAAGCATTTTGAATCAGATTAAATTTTACTGTGTTGTGTTTGAATCTCAAATCTCAGACTCGAATCAGACCTTCACACCCCAATGATTATTTTCTGCATTTCTTAAGACACATTAAAGATAGCAGTTTCAAGAGCTGAAGACAGTATTAATAGGGTATCAACAACTATTCTAAGCTGTGTGCCTTGTCTGTTTTTCTTCAGTTAAAAATTTGTGTTTTCTTGCATCAGATATCTAAAATGGATAATTTATTTATTTATTTATTAATCAGATTTGTATGCTGCCCCTCTCCATAGACTCGGGGCAGCTAACAACAATAATAATACAATGTAAAAAAATCTAATATTTAAGTTAATTTAAAAAACCAATCATACATACTGACATACCATGCATAAATTTTATAAGCCTAGGGGGAAGGGAAGTCTCAATTCCCCCATGCCTGATGACAGAAGTGGGTTTTAAGGAGCTTATGAAAGGCAAGGAGGGTGGGGGCAACTCTGATATCTGGGGGGGAGTTGGTTCCAAAGGGTCGGGGCCGCCACAGAGAAGGCTCTTCCCCTGGGTCCCGCCAAACGACATTGTTTAGTTGACAGGACCCGGAGAAGGCCAACTCTGTAAGACCCAACTGGTCGCTGCGATTCGTGCGGGAAGGTGGTCCCGGAGATATTCTGGTCTTCTTGTTCCTTTATTTTCTGCTTGTGGTACCCTATAGGTTGAACCACATAGATATCTTTGATAGAAAAGAAGGGAGGAAGATATTTGGTGAATGAACCTCCTATCTTTAGGACAGAAAGAATTGGGCAAATTAGTTTCAATCTCATGATTTTTTTTCAATATTTTGGGCTTCCTGATATATACTTCCATTTACTTAGCTATATAATTTAATTGAAAAATACAGTGGAGAAAAAAAAGTATTATGTAATATCATTGTAGGAAGGTTTGAAATGTCCCAGCTGTCTGATACAGGAAACTAAATAGATCCTAGCAAAGTATGGTACTGAATTGCACTGCTGATAACAAAAATAAAATTTCTCATTTATGAATTTCAATTAATAATGTATTCAAAGAAGTATCAAATTATGATTAAAATATCGCTAAGCTGTTTGGTTAGCATAGTTCTATGGGAACTCAGAATAATGCAGAAGTTACTGTAATATTTGTTGTTGAACTCAAATATGTAGAATGTAGAATTTGCCAAAGGATTTCTTGTTAAAAGATGCTTAAATGATTATAGATAGTGCTTGCCTCACTGTTTGCTTGGAAGTAAGTTCCATTAGAATCAGAACAATAAGCATGCGTTTGCTATATAAATTATGCAAAATAAGAAATTATGCCTATTGTCTCAATTTGTATAACACAAAGTAGTGTTTTCAAATTTTCTTGATGCATTATTTGGTTTATTTATAGTGGAATTCATATTTTTTTTAATTAGATGTTCTGAACATTTGTTATAGTCTCCTTTTTAAAATCTGGCTAGGTTAAGAATTACTTTATAAGATGATATCATTTCTGATGTATTTGTTCATTTTTATCATGTTATTGTTTGTCTTTATGATGCATCACATTGTTTCACATTTTAATCATAAGACATACCCAGATCATATTAGAACATGCAAAGTGACTGAGCATTCTAAATTTAGTTTTGCTAATAGATTAGTTATGGAATGACACAGGCTTAAATAATACTTATTGTCCAATAATAATGCAAATATAATACAAATATTGTTGCCTTAGTAGAGTCCCAAAGGAAGAATCTAATTATTGTCACAACTGATTGATTTTTCCATTGTAGCAGGAATCAAGTCTAGCAGGCTTTCTAATCATGCAAGATGAAATAATACTACAGGGCTTTTGCTGGAACTAACTGAATTGGGACTATTTTAAGGCATTGTGTAATTGTTTCCCTCCAAGCTAATCTTCATGATTTTAAAATGGGGTGATTTGTTTAGTTTCCTCTACCAGATTAGTGCAGTTCTTTAAATTGAAATGATTTTTCTCAGTTGGGAAGATATTGTTTTAACTGTTGTTTAAGGGTAGAGAGATTTTAGAGATCAGACAGATGTATTGCTGCTCAAACTGTATCTACAGTATGTTCAATTATAGATGCCATTCCATATTTATTTATTTATTTATTTATTGGATTTATATGCCACCCCTCTCCGGAGACTCGGGGCAGCTAACAGCAGTAATAAAACAGCATATAATAATAATCCAATACTAAAAACAGTTAAAAACCCATTATTATAAAAACCAAACATACATACAGACATACCATGCATAAAATTGTAAAAGCCTAGGGGAAAAGAGTATCTCAATTCCCCCATGCCTGGCGGCAGAGGTGGGTTTTAAGCAGCTTACGAAAGGCAAGGAGGGTGGGGGCAATTCCAGAGGGCGGGGCCGTCAGAGAGAAGGCTCTTCCCCTGGGTCCCGCCAAGCGACATTGTTTAGTTGACGGGACCCCGAGAAGACCCACTCTGGTCGCTGTTGTCCTTTATTTCTAATAAACGCCGAATAGCTATAAATTATAAATTGCAGCTATTTAACATGCAAAAAGTAACTTCTGGAGTTTTTCAGAAAAATACCAATAAGGAAAGTTCAATTATAATGGATATTTGATGGGGAACAAAATAGTGTAAGTCCGTGTTTATCACACTTGGCAGTTTTAGCATGTGTGGATTTCAACTTCCAGAATTCCCCATCCAGAGCTTTAAATTTGCCAAGTTTGAAAAATATTAGCATAACTCTTTTCTCCAACAACAGAGTCTGCAGAGAGGGGCGGCATACAAATCTAATAAATTATTATTATTATTATTATTATTATTATTATTGTTGTTGTTATTGTTGTTGTTGTTTGTTTGTTATTATTATTATTGTTGTTGTTGTTTGTTTGTTTGTTATTAATAATAATAATAATAATAATAATAATAATAATAATGCTTTCTTATTAAAAACCATTACCCATCTCCCAAATACATGTTGTATCGTACTCAGCAAACTTACAATTATGTTTGAAATTTGGCAAATAGTAGGTCCGCTCAGGCCACTCCTGATTCAAAAGTTTAAGAAGTAATCTGCAAAGTCAACTGGTACCATCAACTGGGTTCATGAATGATTCATCATCTCATGAGTGATACAAAAAAGGGCCTTGTGGGTCCCCATTCAGTGAAAAATGCCTTGCAAACCTTTCCTTCAGTACATGATGTAACCTTCCTATTCTCCGCAGCCCATAGCAAATTCTAGACAATTTAAATATCTTCATGTTTCATGTTAGCTGAAGTGTTTTTCACCTTCTCTTGACTGGGAATAACTCTTTCCATAATTTGTAATTCGTTGGCCATAATCAATCTGATGATGATGAGATGATGAGAACTGGGATCTGCTTATTTCTTATGGCTACATTCAGCTGCTGCTGGCATATACCTCTCTGCTTTGGTTGCCTGCAATGAGTACTGATTGGCTGGCAGGTCTTATGTTGGTTGGGAAAATATGAAGTCATATTTTAGAAGTCATATTTACTTTCCACTCATAAATCTCCCATGTAGTGTGTTGGCAAGTTCAGTGGGGGAGATATCTTCATGTCAGCAAGTGCAACCTACCAGTGCTAAAGTAGGGTTGTAAAACTCTATTTCATTGTGGGCCACATCTAGGTTGTTTGACCTCAGGGTGGGGAGAAGTGGGTATGGCCAGCTCAACATCGCTTGTGTTGAGGGCACTTGTGGTGGCTTGGGCGCTTTGCCAGCAAAATGGAGCTCGGGAAGGCCGCCTGCAGGCCAGTCCTTGACTGTTTCCAGGGCAGTCCCATGGGCCAGATCTAAGCACCTTGCTGGCTAGATCTAGGACCTGGGCCTTGAGTTTGACACCCCTGCATTAAAGGATCTGAAAGGACCTCTGAAAAGACAGTCACATCTCCCAGATCTCTCACATGGTGTATCAGTAGGTCATGAAGATACTTGGGAAAGGAATCTTCTTCCTCCTCTTCCACATGCATGTTGGTAGGTTCCATTAAAGGTGTAGTACTGGTTGAAGTAAAAGAGCTTCAGGATTCTTTCCCACCCTCCTATCCCCAAGTAGGGACTTCGATCACTCAGTGAATGCAGGAACCCCATGTAATGGATCTCAAGTTGCTCCATGGAATAATAAAGGTGGAAGGGGAATTCTTATGCCTTGTCTATGGATGTAGAGCAGTGGTTCCCAACCTTTATTTTTTTGGCCATGCCTCACCTAAGCATCTCTAAAATCCTGATGCCCCCCCCCCCATGACATAATTCTTACTATTCAAAAAGTGAATTCTATACATGCAGAGGAAGCCTAAAAGGCCATTAACCTGGTTTAAACAAGGCTCCATTAAACAAGGCTCCATTAAAAATCAAATTGCCCCCCTGTGGGGTGTGGCCTCCATGTTGGGAATCAGGGATGTAGAATGATGGAGACTGTATGGCTGGACAGGTTTTTTAATCCCAGCTCTATGGATCAGGCAGATGATCCACAAGAAGAATAGGATGTCCATGCGAAGGAGGAGAGCAGTGTCTTCTGCCCCACCCCTCATCCTTGCAGACTAGTTTCTAAAAGATGGCTAAACCAACCACTCCAGCTTAAAATCGCTTTTGCTTCCAGCTCTACCCTAAGCTAAAAAGTATGATTAGTGGATATTTTTCCCACTGGCAGGTAAACCTTGCAGTAAATTGTTACGATAACACCATTCAATACCTTCATTAATGAGGTGGAAAAGTGTTGGTCCATGGGGGAAATCAATAAATGCTGGCATACTTTGCATCACTTCATGGAGTAGAAAACAGCATATTAAACCAGGAATCTCAATGTGTCCGTTTCTTAAAACTCACTACTTAAGCATTTACTTTTTTCATAATGCAAAGAAGCAGGGGAAAGGAACTGAATGCAGTTACTTTGCTAACAGAGCTGCTCTTTGATCACATATGATTCATCTGGCTCCCCAATCCAATACCTTGGGAGAAATGCTGAGTCCCTGTTCACAAATGTAATCAAATTCTCTTTTCTTTTTAAAAGATACACACATTTGTATTGTGTAAAAAGCAAGGTTTGGAAGAGCCTTGTTCCTAAACCACTACACTTAGTTAAATTACATTTTAAGTTCCCTCCAAAGGGCACTTAACAAAGTTTCATCACAGATTACTAAACAATACTTACTTCTATATTTATTTTCAAGCCATAAAAACTAGCCTGGCAGGGAAAGTTTCAGCACATGAAATCGCCCATGTTTCATCCCCTAGGGCAGGTTTTATATATTACTCAGATGTGATCATCACCTTGCCAAAATTGACGTTTCTTTGAATTATTTTTGGCTCTTTTTTTTTTTGTATCCCAACACTAGCTGCTTTCTCTCTATTGTCCTCTGAATCTTTGATTGTCTCTGCTATTTCCCAACATAAGGTCTTCTTCCTACTTTTCTATTATGTGTCCAAAGCTTTTAATGAGTTCTTTGTCCGCTTTTTCAAGGTACTCTCGATCATTTTTCCTAGCACAATCCAAAGCCACCCATTTCTTTTCAATCATCTGTTCTGATGGCTTTAGCTTTTGTCATTATTATAAGTGGGGGGGAAAATCATAGCCTTGACATGTTTATATTTTTATATCTGTTCACAATAGCATTTTGTTAAATTTGTTGTAATCTTCCTTTCAAGCAGCAGTTGTCTCTTTGTTTCATGGCTATAATCATAATTTTTATGAACGTTTGAGCCTCGGAAGATAAATCCACTACTACTTCAAGTTCTTCTCCACCTATTTGTATTGGGTTGGCATTGCCTCTTGTCATGACCTTAATATTTTAAGATATGGAATAGCAGATCAGCTTTTCATTTTGAGTCCTTCATCTTCAACAAAGCATCCCTCAAGTCTTTTTCATTTCCAATTGCCTGGAGTCTGACTGGCAGTAGATAAAGCTAAGCCATCAATCTGAAATGGTTGATTTTTCTCCCCTTTGCTAATATAATTCCAATTTCTCACAATATATTCTGTATGTATAAGGTGGCAATATACACACTCCTTGGTGCACACTTTCCCCAACTTTAAAATATTTTGTTCCTGTGTTACGTGTTGCATTCTAATTATTGTTTCTTAGTAATCAAACACACTCTTTGATTGTTTTTAAGGCTTAGTTATGTTAATTAGTCTAAGATAGCTAACTGTTATTGAATGTCTTAGTACCTTGATGACGGACCTATGGCACATGTGGACGAGGTGACACATGCCAAAGATGGTCCTCTCTGTGGGCATGTGCAATGTCACCAGCTGGTCTTGTGGTTTCCGGCACTCCCATGCATACCAGCCAGATGGCCTTTGTGTTTCCAGCACTCTGGTGTGTGTACAGTTTGGGCACTTAGTGCCAAAAACGCTCACCATCATTGTCTTAATATAATAAATATCCTTTTTTTCCTTCTATTTTACTTTATTATGGTGTTAAACCAGACTCCATACATAAAACCTGGCCATAAACGAAAGGCATAATAAAGAAAGACATGTTTCTAATCCACCAAGGCTACAGTGATGCAATAAATCCTTAATATTAAAAAGCCATGCTTTTCAACTCTGTACAGTATGTCACCTTCAAGATCAGCCAAGCAAAACCAAGAATCTTTTCTGCAACTTTCTTTCCTTTTATTTTATCCACTAGGTGTTCACAATGTGATTGAGATGTCTGGGTTACAGCTGCATATATTTTTTGAGGTCTAAATTGCAAAATCTTGGGCATTCATTCTATTATACAAGATAAATATAATTTTTCCTTAATTTGGACATTTTTTAGCCCTGCCCTGCAATCTTTTATCTTCTCTGACCACTCACAAACTGCAGGTATACTTCAAGTGTGTCATCTTTTATAATTTTAAACAATTCAACAGGGAATTATCAATTCCCATGGTTTTGGTATTAGCAATATTGTAATCCCATTTAAATTGATTATCTAAAATGTCTGAATATAATCTAATCAAACTTTTATACCTATATATCACTTGAATATTCTTTATAGAGTTCTTCAGTATAAAACATCTCTTCTTTATGCCTATCCTCACTTAAACTCCTTGTCTTTTATCAAATTTCCCTTCTGTTCTCTATTTTAATTTTATAAAATACAGAGCAGTAACATTTTGTTGTTTCATCTCTTACTTACTTACTCAGATATAGTTTCTTGTCCCTTTTTGCTCATCTCTGGAATTCAAATTCAGGTTTACTTGGGACCTTCTTTCCTTTCCTCCATCTCTCCCTGATTTCCTTTTTCTGCTATGACTGAAATATTATTTCACCTGTTTTTGTATTTTGTATTCAGGATATCATCATTTCTTCAGGAATTAATACATAATTAAATCTTTTTTCATTGCCATAACATATTTGTATGGAATATTGCTGAAATTGTGCTTGATGATTTTGTTTTCTTTAGCTAAAGTTGTCATTTTGGAAGAAGTAGTTCAAGATGTAAAAGCTTGTCGACGATGTAAAACTATTTAATACAACAGACAATTCTACTACCCTATAAAACAACATAGATTATGTATCTGAATGGTCAAACAATTGGCAGCTCCAAATCTCTGCTAACAAATGCTCAGTCCTGCACATTGGCAATAAAAATCAGAACATCAAAACTAAAAGATGACCCACGCTCTGTCAAGGACTTTGGGGTATTCATTTAAAAAGATCTAAGCTCCCAAGCTCACTGTAACAACATTGCTTAAAAGGCATTAAGAGTTGTCAACCTTATTTTATGAAGTTCTCTCTCTGGTAATGTTATACTTCTAATTAGGGCATATAAAACCTTTGCCAGACCTATTCTTGAATACTGCTCACCTGCCTGAAACCCACATTGTATTTCGGATAAACTTGAACTACGCCATCTATTTTCCAACCTAAGCTTGGTACACAAGATCATCTATCTTAACATCCTGCCTGTTAATGACTACTTTAATTTCAACTGCAATAACACTAGGGCTATCAATACAAACTAAATGTAATCCGTTCTGATCTTGATTGCAGAAAATACGACTTCTGCAATAGAGTAGTAAATGTCTGGAACACTTTACCTGATCCTATTGTTAGTTTCTCTAATTCCCATAACTTTGTTAAGAAGTGTGCAGAATGACCTTTGAGTACACAGAGGAAACACGGGATTCCAGCAGATATCCAGGAGATATGAATAATTTTTCACTCATACAAAAACAGATACATTAAAGTTCAATTAGTGTTTACTTTAGAAATAGCACAGTCAAGTTAAACAGTCTGGTCATACACATTCAAATCAGTCAAGATCTCTCAATACAATAATAATATTACAAGCCTGTCTTTGTCTTACATATCAGATATACATTACAGCTTACAAATACATCAAACTAACATTGAATACACAGAACTTACTACATCAGTTACAGTGAATCAGCAGAAAGAACAAAGAGCAGAGAAACAGAATCATGCTTTCTGGCTCCCTCTTATGGCAATCTGCAACACTACCTCTTAAAGCTCTGGTACTTCAATACAAACAAACATTCATTGTTAGTTTGTTTATATATTGCAAACCCAACTGTTTTGTACAAAGTACTAACAACCTTTTCCCTTCAACTCTCTACCGTGGATCTTACACATTTCTTAAGCGATCCCTAAGAGTGCATGCATAAGCGCACCAGCGTGCCTACCATCTCTGTCCTACTCTACCCATTTGTATGTACTTATTTTAAGCGTTTATGGCTATGTTTTGTTTTTTCATTTCCATTTATTCATGCCATTTTTTCATGCATTTCATTTGCTTGCACTTGTTGACAAATAAATAAAATAAATAAATAAAATAAAGTTTGGAGATGTAATCAATAAGAAGTATTTTTAATGACTGAAAATAGCTTCTCCATCTTCACTTATATAATCAGTTTGATTTTGATATAGTCCTTTGGTGATGTCCAGGTCATCTTTTAGATGTTAGAAAAAGGTATTTGCTATAAATTTTTAATTTTCTTAGCAGAACTATGTTTCCTGCTTTGTTTCATTACTCTGGGTTTTATTTTTACTTTCAGCTGCAGAATTCTAATCACCTATAGTATGTATATCATTTTTATATTCTTATTGTATTGACAAGCTACATATCATCATAAAATCTTTCAGTTTCTGCTTCTTATGCATCTGCGGTTGAGGAAGGAATAGGATTGCTATAATATTAATTGGCTTGTCTTGGGTTCAAACTTATATCACTGTATCATTCTGAGACGTTTTATCCAGTCTCTGCCTTTGACAACTTTTTTCTCTATGATTTTCTTGTCTTCAGTAAAAGATTTTTCTGTCAGGATGTTCCTAGTATGTCAATATTCCTTCTTGACATTTCTGCTCTAACAATCTCCTTAGTTCATAGTTCTGATATTTCAGTAGCAGTGGGTCTCGTATCATTACCGTGCTAATTTTTTCTTTTACCTCTGGACACATCAGCAGTTAAATATCCTTTCTGGTTTTAATCAGCCAATGATAGACACTTTAACCTTTCATAAATGTCTTCCACACTTTTGCAGCAGATTATTGAATATTTCTTTCAGTATCAATTGGTTGAGAATATCCATTTTGTTTTTAGGCAGATTCCTAAAATGGCTTGCAATTTTTTTTCTCAGTGTAATTCATATAGTCTAATTTCTTGTCTGAGGTTTTTTTTTCTCATGAGTGACTGTTTTGGAGGTCATTGGGATGTATCGGGCCCTTCACAATTATCAAATAACAATTTCTGAATATAAATTAGTTACATAAGTTCACCCCCCCCCCAGGGTAATGGATGGACAGATGGAATTGTCCTTGGGAGGCAAGACCCACAGCCATTCCATCTTGTCTGGGTTGAGTTTGAGTTTGTTGACACCCATCCAGGCCCCAACAGCCTCCAGGCACTGGCACATCACTTCCACTGCTTCATTGACAGGACATGGGGTGGAGATGTATAGCTGGGTATCATCTGCGTATTGATGATACCTCACCCCATGCCCTTGGACGATCTTGCCAAGCGGTTTCATGTAGATATTAAATAGCAGGGGGGAGAGGACCAACCCCTGAGGCACCCCACAAGGGAGAGACCTAGAGGTCGACCTCTGATCCCCCACTAACACCTACTGCGACCGACCAGAGAGGTAGGAGGAGAACCACTGAAGAACAGTGCCTCCCACTCCCAACCCTTCCAGCCGGTGCAGAAGGATACCATGGTCGATGGTATCAAAAGCCACTGAGAGGTCAAAATTCACCAGGACAGAGGACAAGCCCCTGTCCCGGGCCCGCCAGAGATCATCCATCAACGCGACCAAAGCAGTTTCCGTGCTGTAGCCGGGCCTGAATCCAGACTGCTGAGAACCTAGATAATCAGCTTCTTCCAAGGACCGCTGGAGTTGGAGCGCCACCACCTTCTCAACAACCTTCCCCATAAAGGTTAGAGACTGGACGGTAGTTATTAAACATGGCTGGGTCCAGGGAAGGCTTCTTGAGGAGGGGGCACACAAGTGCCTCCTTATAAAGGGCCGGAAAGGACCCCCTCCCCAATGAGGCATTGACATTCTCCTGGGCCCAGCTCCATGTCACCTCTTGGCTGGCCGAAACCAACCAAGAGGGACACGGATCCAGTAGACATCTGGCGGAACTCACAGCTCCAATGGCCTTGTCCACTTCATCAGGTGTCACCAAGTCAAACTCCTCCCAGACTGATGGACAAAGACGTTTAGTCCCAGTCACCTCGACTGACTCATTGTCAGCCGATACTGCTATGCAATTGGAGTCAAGATCAGCCCGGATCCGAGCGACTTTATCAGCGAAAAACGTGTTAAATTCCTCGGCACTACCCTGCAAGGGCTCCCCAACTCCCCCCTGATTTAGAAGGGAGCAGGTCACCTAAACAAGGAGGCCGGGCGGGAGTCCGCTGATGTAATCAAGGCGGCATGGTACGCGCATCTAAATAATAAATATAAAATAATGTTATAATGATCACCTGTGATAAATATTCCTTTAAGAAGAGCTTGATGCTAAATAGGTGACTAGATACTGTATTTCTACAATATGTAATATTCTTAGAAATAGTAATGAAGTTTTCTTCCAACCTTATAGTATGCTTTTTTAAATTCTCACTTGTGAGATTTTTTAGTAGTCTCCAATCCAAATTATAAGATCAAACTTAGCTTTAAAAAAGAGGGTAAGGGTAAGGGAATGAAGGTTAACTTAGGGACCACTACTTGCCATGAAAAATGTCCAGATGTCCAAATTAATTGTGTATTTTAATATACGGTAATTTAAGATAAGCTAACTGTATTGTCTAGATGAGATTAAGAAAATAAATGAATTAAAGAAAATAAAGACTATTGACAGAGACTAAAGAAATTATACAAAGGTCAATGCTTATGATCTTACACTGTTGTTTCCAATTGCATTTGTATCTTGCCTTTTTTCTGGAGTTCAAGGCAACATATCATTTTATCTCCAAACAGCATTTGTCTGAAACTGGTTGGGGTGAGAAACATAAATGGCCCAGTGAACTCCAAAGTTGTGAGAGAACTTGAACCTGGGTTTCTTCTGTCTTAATGCAATACTGCAATCACTGTTATTACATTCACTATCTAATCCATATATACTGCTCAAAAAAATAAAGGGAACACTCAAATAACACATCCTAGATCTGAATGAATGAAATATTTTCATTGAATATTCTGTACAAAGTTGAAGGTGCACAACAGCATGTCAAATTGATTGTCAATCAGAGTTGCTTCCTAAGTGGACAGTTTGATTTACTTGGAGTTATATTGTATTGCTTAAGTGTTATATTGTGTTGTTTAAGTGTTCCCTTTATTTTTTTGAGCAGTGTATTATTGAAACAGTTCTCATGATAGTAACATAGAAATGGAGACAAAATCACGTCTGAAGAGTGGTGTACTTTAAGCATAGGTGCTGCAATTTTGATTCTTCTCATGACACACTTTCCTTCCAATATTTATTTATTTATTTATTTTGTCCTTCCATTGTGATACTGTTAGTTTAATACAGGAATATGTCTTAGGAAAGTAGTATATTGCTTGGCTATGGGTGACTGGCTTTTGTCCAAGGTCAGAGAATTTGTTGTCCTTCAGATTATTTGGGCTTCAAATACTTAAGCATGACCAATGATAATAAATTGTAGTCCAGAACTTTGAGGTTATTAAATTGCCTGCCCAGTCTTAATATCTATAACTTTATCATTTTATAAAATGGCATATTTCTGAAAAAGATACCAGACATTCTGATTTATGCTGCAATTCTACTCATATTTAGTTGGACATACAGTAAATGGCACTCAATTTGGAAGCCCATAAAAATTAATGAAGCTTTGAATATAAATGCCATTGACTTCATTAGACCCATCAAAATATGGTCAACAGTAGATCAAACATAATGAGACTTATTTTTGTGTAAGAATGCAAAGTTGTGTGGTTAATTAATGAAAGAATTTGCTTTTGTATGCCTCTCAATCCCAAGACTATGATACAAAATAAGGGAAACAATTAGCAAAAATCATAATTATAATAAATACCAGCACCACAAATAACATTCGTGTAAAGTGAGTGTGACAATGACTTAGTTCAGGGAACTTGAAGCAGCAGTTTGGTTTTTCTATTTAGTTTTCTTCTCTTACATTTCTCCTCTGTATGCAGTGAGACTGGTGTGGAAAACAACTAAATGAAATAATACCTAGAATGGGTGGGAACATTAAAGAGAAAAGCAGGCTACATCCCACCAACCTTTTTCTAACATGTCTTCCATCTTTGGAAGACCAATACATTTCCTCATAATAGAAAAAAAAATCAAATGCACACGTGTTGTGAAATGAAAAGGTTTTGGCTGTGTTGTGATTCAGCCTGTGGCTCCTCAGGGACCGGCTGGATCTCTGCCGGATCCATGCCCAGAGGAGGAGGACAGTGAACAGGAGGGGGAGGACCAGGCAGACGGGGGAGAGGAACATCAGGAAGATGAGGAGGAAGAGCAGCCTGAGACCCCCGGGGGGGGGGGCTCTCCCCAGCTAGTAGCCTGGATTCATTGGATGAAGACGCACAGGCTATAATAGACATGAGGCAGCGACGAGCAGCTCAAAGATGGGGCCAATTAGAAAGGTATTTCCATCCCTGAATTGGCAACAGCTGGTTTTGGGTGTGGTTCTCCTCAGCAGGGTTGAAAAGGCAGGTCCGCCCTTACAGTCTTGTGGAGAGTTATCAATTGGGAGTCCTGTGACCTTGCTTCGATTCTCGGCATCTCTGATCTTGGCTTGTGGCCTAGAAGTCTGGAAGACTTGGGGGAGGCGTGGGTTTTATTATCTCCAGCGTTGTTTTTGCCAGCAAGAATCCTGTTTTATTGCCTGGCCTTCGTGAAACCTCTGTGAAGCTTCATAGTGTTCCTGTCTGTAAGAACAGTTTTTGTTACCTGTGTTTGCTTTGAATTATATAAACTGCCTTTGCTTTTTACCAGTGTGTCTAGATACTCTTTTTGGTTGGTGTTGGCGTCTCGGGGGACCCAGACAGAACAGGCTGCCCTAAGAAAAAAGACAATTGTTTGCCAGTAACTGTGCACAGGTTTTTGAAATCCTTAGCTGATTGGATTTCACTTTATGAAACAGCATAATATAATTATCATTGATCTGTACTATGCTTAGACTAAATTACTCTTCCATTCAAATTATTTGAAATTTATTATTTATGAGATATACTATTTTATGTTAGAAATATGTGTGTTGTGAATTCTAAATATAACAATTGGATGCAAGACTGATTCTTTGAAGTAGAGAGTAAGAGTTTTGATGCTAAGAAGAAAATTTTATCAGAACTTGAATTTCAAACCTCTGCAAAATTTTAAGGCATGCTTAGGCATAAATGCCTTTCTTTTGGGAAAGTAAATTTATCCCTTGCATAATCTCCAGGCAAATTCACAAACATATGTTTGCATATACACATATAAAAATACAATCCTTTCCTTCAAATGCATCAGGAAAAGGAAGCACTAAGGAACTGTGGAGAAAAGAAAGATCAAGTTCGTGCATTTAGCCCCTTTTTCACAAAAACTGAGAGTTTCATTCTCTATTTAATCACCATCCCAGATAGTTTTGATCTGGCGTGGAGTAGAATAAATAGGTTCCTTGCTTTTCTCAGCAATCAATCATTAAGCAATGGGTTCTTTGTATAATTAGAAATTGTTCTTAATAATCACAAGAATGGCTATCCTGAGGAATGCTCATGGCCAATAGCCATTAATAGTGTTATTCTGTCTGGATAAGTGTTATATGCTCTATAACAAGGGTGTCAAACTCAAGGCCCTGGAGCAGGAGCAGGCCCACAAGATGCTTAGATCTGACCCACAGGATCACCCTGGAAACAGCAAAAGATTGGCCCATGAGGCTTCTGCCGGGGAAAACAGAGTTTGGGAGAGCCACCTGTGGCCCTCTTGAGCTCTGTTTTTGCTGGCACAGGGCTGCAGAAAGCCATTGCAGCCAAAAATGGAGCTCAGGAGCCCATTTTCACTGGCAGAGTCCTCGGTCCACCACAGATAACCCCTACACGAGTGACATTGAGCTGGCCATGACCCCCAAGTCAAATACAACCCTGATGTGGCCCTCAATGAAATTGAGTTTGACACCCCTGCTCTATCACAATCTCTATTGAAAAGTATTAAGAAGCTTGATTTTCATTTTGGAAACATTTTGGAAATGGTAGGATCAGAAATATTCTTTAATAGTAAATGAGATTGTTTAGACCCGAAACATACTTCTGCACGTGAATACTGTACATAGTTTAACTGATAGTAATGATAACGATTGCCTAAAAAACAATTTGCTGTAACGCAGCAACTTTTAACCAGCAAGTTTTAATAATTAAATCTGATTCAATACTTAAAATATTCAGAGAGATGTATTTATTTATTCATTTGTCCAATACATAAATACATAGGAAGAAAATAGACATGTGATAATATAAAAGAGGGTGAAGGTGAACTTAGAGGAGAGGATATATGAAAGGAAGAGAATATATAAGATAGGTGAAAGAAAGGAAAGACAATTGGACAGGGGACGAAAGGCACACCAGTCCCACATATCATAACACTACTTTTTAATTTGTTTTAATTGATCTTTGCCTCCACAGTAATGAAACACTACATTTTATATCCTTAGGATATTGTGACATAGAAGGGAAGTGTTCACACAGATACTGACAAACAGTAAAAGTGAATCTGTAATGTTTCAGGCAATATGCAGTGTTTTACAAAAAAAAAAGACTTCCGGTAATCAGTTAAAGAACTAGCAGTTAAATCCAGTCAACATATTAAATTTGGCTACAATTAGTTTTGATTAGCTTTCTGGAACACTATAATGGATAAAAATGGACAAATTCCATAACAGTAGGTAAAATTCCCTAAGCTTTCACGTGAGTACAAAATAGAGTTCTCTTCACTGCAAGGAATTTAAATTCTAAATAGGTAGGCAATTGGACTCTGACCTATACGGCCTTTTCAGTTTCAGACTGATTATAGAGAGCTTATGATTTCCTTATTAAAACTTCACTGCTTCACAACAATCTCTAAATGCTCTTCAAAATGCTGCTGGACATAGAAAGCCTTATATGTTTTGGGATAGAGAAAGAATCATATCCATTTTCATTGGTTGAAATAATGACTCACTTAAGACTTCTTTGTATTTATTATTCAGTGAAAGAATTCCATCTATAAGATAATGTGAATGTGGCTTAGACAAATAAAACTGTAATACCGTAACTCCATGAAATGTGACTACAGTACATAGTTAATTCTGCTTCTTGTATTCCTCTAATACTTCTAACTGCAATGTTTTCATGGAGTTAATTAAAAATAGATGAATAAGTGAACTTTTACAGTTTACAGTTATGAATTACAATTCGTTAGTCGCTTTTGTTGGGTCTCTAGAAATCATACCCAAGCACTAGGGAGCAAATGGAATTGTGCAGCCTTGTTCCGTGCCTCTTTGATTTTGTCTGTGGTTCAGTCGCTAAGGACTGGATGTTGTAATGAATATCAAATGAAAACTGTTTTTCCTTTACTACTTTTCAATCTCTTCACATCTCCACTGCTAGGCCTGAAGAGAACAGACAAGATTTCTTTAACAGGTTGATTGAGAACATGAGCAAGAATAGTATTAGAAGAAAGGAATTCTTATTGTCCAAAAAACTAGGTTTGTGCAAAGTGTTCCAGAAAGATAATCAAAAATAATTGTAGCCAAATTTAATATGCTGATTGGGTTTAAATGCTAGTTCTTTAACTGGTTAAGTCTATTTTGTAAAACACTGCATATTGACTGAAACATTACAGATTCACTTGTACTATTTGTCAGTATCTGTGTGAACGCTCCCATTCTATGTTACAATATTCTAAGGATTTAAAATGTAGTGTTTCATTACTGTGAAGGCAAGGATGATTTTTAAAATAAAAAAGTAGTGTTATGATATGTGGGAATGATTGATTGCATCTCTCTGAATATACTATTCAATATTATTGAATCGGATTTAATGATTAAAACCTGCCGTTTAAAAATTGCTGCACTACAGCAAATTATTTTGTTATGCAATCATTATCATTACTATCAGTTAAATTACCATATTTTTGGAGTATAAGATGCACTTTTTTCCTCCCTAAAAGAGTCTGATAATTTGGGTGCATCTTATACTCTGAATGTAGCTTCTTTTTCAGCCCTAACTAGCTGCTAACAATCTTCCCAGCTCTTACCTTGCAAGCTCTTTCATTGTTACTTTCTGCGAAGAATGTTTTCCAAGCTCTAAGTCTTTGCAGGGTTATTTTTCCATTGCTCTACTTGCTTCAAGTGTTCTTTCCAGGTGCTAATGATGTTCCCAGCTCTTACTGGCTTGCAAGCTCTTTCATTGTTATTCTCTCTGAACAAAGGGGTTTTTTTTAAAGTCCTAACCAGGGGATAAAATAATGTGCTGAAGCTGACCAGACTAAGGATGCTAGGCAGGTGAATATCTGATAAGCAGATTCTTTCCCCTATTTTCCTCCCCCAAAACTAAGGTGAGTCTTATACGGTATGTTTTCACATGCAGAAGTATGTTTTGGGTTGAAACAATGCCATTTACTATTAAATAAATTAATTTTCATGTTACCAGGGCAATATTTTTACAAATATTATCCTGGTCCTAGTGGTGGGTTGTAAATATTATTGCTAATGATTCACGTATGCGACTGTAGAAGCATCTCAGGTGGGTGGACGGAGCCTCCCGCCACCATCGCTACAAGTTCCAAGAACCAGTCCGAATCAGGAGCAACCCACCATTGCCTGGTCCATTATACAGAGTTTAGTTTATGTTTGCACTAATCATGACTCCAATTCTCAGTTGCTATAATCCGTCTTAAGCAATTATTTACTCAACTACAGTTAAGTAAGACAAGCAAGGTGTTCACACAAACATGTTCAAACAATTCTAATTCCACACTGTAATTCCACACTGGAATACTGCATTCAGTTTTGGTCGCCATGATGCAAAAAGGATATTGAGACTCTAGAAAAAGTTCAGAGAAGAACAACATGGATGATTAGGGGATTGGAGGCTAAAACATATGAAGAACGGTTGCAAGACCTGGGCATGGCTAGTTTAATGAAAAGAAGGACCAGGGGATGATAGCAATGTTCTGAGGGGTTGCCACAAAGAAGAATGAGTCCAGAGCACCTGAGGGTAGAACAAGAAGCAATGGATGGAAACTAAAGAAGGAGAGAAGCAACTTAGAACTAAGAAGAAACTTTCTGACAATCAGAATGGTTGATCAATGGAACGGCTTGCCTCCAGAAGTTGTGAATGCCCCAACACTGGAAGTTTTTAAGTGGATGTTGGATAACCATCTGTCTGAAGTAGTGTAGGGTTCCATACCTAAGCAGGGGGTTGGACTAGAAGACCTCCAAGACCTCCAAGATGTCTTCCAACTCTGTTGTTGTTGTTGTTGTTGTTGTTGCTGGCATTGGACGAGAATACCTATGAGACCGCCTTCGGCCGCACGAATCCCAGTGGCTGATTAGGTCCCACAGAATTGGCCTTCTCCGGGTGCCGTCAACTAAACAATGTCGGTTGGTGGGGGCCAGGATAAGAGCCTTCTCTGTGGCGGCCCCAGCCCTCTGGAATCTACTCCCTCCAGAGATTCGAACAGCCCCCACCCTACTTGCCTTCCGTAAAAGGTTGAAGACTCACCTCTGTCACCGGGCGTGGGGATGATTATCTCCACCCTTCATTGTTTTTTCTGACCTCTGTAGTATGATTAATTGGCTTGAGTGTGTACGAGTGTGTAGTTGTGATTTTATGATATTGATTATGTTATATTAATGTTTTTAATTGACTTTTAAATTTTAATATTAGATTTGTAATGTACTGTACTATTGCTATGTTGTGAGCCGCCCCGAGTCTTCAGAGAGGGGCGGCATACAAATCTAACAAATTATTATTATTATTATTGTTGTTGTTGTTGTTATTATTATTGTTAATTCTCATTAGCTAATGATGTGGCCCACCTCTGGATCACCTATCTGCTTTGTCTGACTTATTTTTTTAAGGGAACGCAATAACACATCCTAGATCTAAATGAATGAAATATTCTCATTGAATACTTTGTTCTGTGCAAAGTTGAATGTGCACACCAGCCTGTGAAATCGATTGTCCATCAGTGTTGCTTCCTAAGTGGACAGTTTGATTTCACAGAAGTTTGATTTTCTTGGAGTTATATTGTGTTGTTTAAGCGTTCCCTTTATTATTATTATTTTGAGCAGTGTATATTTCTCTCTCTCTTTGTCTCCCCCTTTGAACCTCCAAAAAGTTCAGAAAGGAATGTTGTATGAGGAAAGCGCTCCGCCCAATCTTCACCCTGAACAGCGGGTGCACAGACGTCGCTATAATTAAAACATTGGCATGGTTGATTCACAGGAAAGATTGCTGTGGGGTTTGTGGGGGGGGGGGGCGACGACGAGAGAAAGGAAGCGCGCGCTTGCGCGCTTCTGGCCTTTTTAGCCCCCCCCCCCCATTCGGAGGAAGCTTTTCAAAGCGGGAAACGCTCGGTGAGGCTGAATGGGGAATCCTTCCCGCCACCACCACCCGCCACCCCTGCCAACAGGAAGAAAGCCGCCCCTCAGGCTAAGCCGGGGAAGACCCCGAGGAGGAGCTAAAGAACCGCCGCACCGCTTTGCCCCTCCTCCGCCCCTCCGTCTCGCCAGCGACGTCGACTTCGGGGAACTTTCCCACCCGAAGTCGCCTCCCCGCCGCCAGCCCCGAGGAGACGGAAGGGGAGAAAGGCGACCCTCCGTTGCAAAGCCCGGCTTTAAAACAAAACAACAAAAAGAGGGGAGGGGGAGGCGAACGAGGAAATAAAACCGAGCTCGCTGAGGTGAAAAGGTCGCCGTTGAGGTTCGGGAGGAGCTGGGCGAACCGCGCTTCTGCTGAAACTCCGTCGGCTGGGCTCGGGCTCGGCTTCTCCTGCCCTCGTGCGCCCGGCGGGCATGAAGCCGGGCGACGTCGTCTCCTAGCGGCCAGGGGAGGGGAAGAAAGTTCGGGGCGTTGCTCGGCCGCACACTCGGCCACAACGGCGCGCGAGGCGGGAACTGTCCAACTTTTCAGCAGCGCGCTTCGTCTCCCTTCAGCTATCGGCCGAGCGCGGGAAAGGGAAGGGTCGCGGCTACGGCTGAGGGGAGCGAGCGAGCGAGCGCAGGCGGGGAAAGGAAGCCTTGCCGAGTCGCGCGCTCCGCAGCTGTGCCTTGTTCTTCAGCCCTGCCCCGACCTCCCGAAGCATGGAAGCCGAAGAGAACCGCCCCAGCCTGACCGAACCGGCGCCCGGCGGCGGCGGCGTTAGCGAGAAACTGCCGGCGCCCAAGCATCTTTGGCGCCACGAGCACCGCTGCCGCTACCAGCTCCGGCAGCAGCCCCACTTCCTCGTGCACCAGCCGCAGGCGCCCCAGAACCAGCCGCCGTCTCCTCCTCTTCCTCCTCCTCCTCCTCTCCCGCCGCCGCCTTCGCCACCCGCCGCTTCTCTCCCCCCAGCCTCGCGGGGTCGCGTCGTCGGGGGTGGTGGTGGTGGTGGTGGCGGCGGCGGCGGCAGGGTGAGGCACCGCGGCTATTCGGACACGGAGCGCTACCTCTACTGCCGAGCCATGGACCGCGCGTCCTTCGCGCTGGAGACCGGCCACCGGCCCGGCTTGAAGAAATCCAGGATGTCCTGGCCCTCGTCCTTCCAAGGCTTCAGACGGTAGGCGGGAAGGGCGAGGGGCAGCCGGGGGGGGGCGGGAAGGGGCCATTTCACTCGCTCTCCGCCATCCTTTCTCCCCCCTCCCCCTTCCGACAGGTGAGGGAAGAAGTCAGGGAGAAGGTTTTCGTGGGGTTGGATGGGGAAGGGCACGGAGCCGCGCGGAAGAGCCGAGGCGAGGGAGGCTTGCCAGGAACACCGGGCGCCGAGAGGTCAGAGCGCTGAAGGAGAGAAGCGGATTCCAGACCTCCGCGGAAGACGTACCGGAAACTGGGTGGAATCGTTAAGAGCGGTTGTAGGCGCTGGGCATCTGGACGTGATATCTAGGCAGCTGTTGTGCCTTGATCGTTTCCCCCCACCTCCAAAGCAGGCCGACTTTAAAAGTGTGGGGCGAAGGGGGAGGCAAGAAGCAAGGAGATATTGGCTTTTTAGATTGTAGTTTTAAATTTAATTAGATTTGCCCTTGTACTGTATTGCTATTAACCGCCCCAGTCGTCGGAGAAGGGCGGCATACAAATCTAAATAAATAAATAAATAAACCCTGTTCCTTTTGCTCTGCAAACATAAAACAAAACTACATATTTATTTATTTATGTATTTATTTATGGCATTTGTATGCCGCCCAATTCCGATAGGACTCTGTGTGGCTGGCAATAATTAAAAGCAATATAAAATATAATACCAGTAAAAGAGCAAGAACAATATAAAATGCATTACTAACCCTTAAAAAAAACCGTGCATACTATCAATCATTCATATAGATAAATATGTCTATATATGGCATGCTTGTATGTGTGTATTAAAAACTGGTTTATGAGTAACCTAGTCTGAGTGTGAAACCATAGTCATCTCACCCCAGATCAATCATGTTATATCTTACCCGGGGAAGCATTTACAAGCCTTTCATCAATCTGCTACCCTCCAGATGTGTTGGCTGTATTGTCCAGCCCACCCCCCTTGAAACCACAGCCATTGGCACCAAATTGAAAAAAGGCAGGATTAAAATTACACACTTGGCAGCAAAACTGCAGCAAAAGCTTTCTTCCTCTTCCTCCTCTTTTCACTTTCCTCAGGCGCGTATGTAGTATATTGCTTTATTTATTTTTAAAATCCAATAATCACTTGCTTTCTTCGCTTTAGTCAACACCCTAGAAGTTAAAGCTTTTAAAATTCCACCCCTCCCCGCCAAGGTGAAGTGACTGCAGCTTGATGGATAAGCACAGAGCTGGTCTTTCTTGGATGCTGTTAGTTGATTTTAGAGGAAAAGGCATGGAGAAAGTGAGTCAGAGGTTGTAGTTGTTGCAGGAATACAGTCGCTGATAGATCAGAAGATGACATCACTCTTTAAAGAAAACTTCCTTTGGCAATCAGCAAAGAGCTGCTGGTGACAAGATAAAATAGTTTCATTTACATTATCTAATTTTGCTTGAAGTGTGCAGAACTATATCAATTTCATTGACGTATGTTATAAAAAAGTGATGTGGTGAAAAAATTATCACCCCAGTATTTGCTCTACATTATTCAAAATCTGGGTTAGTGTGCTCTAGATAAGGACTGTAGTACAAATATCAGATTTTGATATGCGCCACATCTCAGTCTACCTACAAACAGTCTTGTCTGGAGTATAGTAGTCCCCTTGTGCTGTTCTTGAAAAGAAGGAAGCAGTAACCAAATTCAATTGTGTTGAATATTTCCACATTATTCATTATCATTTTGGAGATGAACCACCACTTAGTGCAAATGCTACAGATAATTATTACTGTCATTTTTCTTTCTCTTTAACAGGAATTACACATTAGAACACCGGTGGTTTTAAACTTTCCAACAATTATTTTGCTAGAAGATAAACAATTCATGTGGGGCTTTCAGCATTAGTGACTTATTTATTTATTTATTTATTTATTTATTTATTTATTTATTTATTTATTTATTATTTGGATTTGTATGCCGCCCCTCTCCGAAGACTCGGGGCGGCTCACAACAGTGTGACTTATGGGGTCCTCTGTATGCCAATGGGCCAGTAACAGATTAGATTAGATTAGATTTATTGGATTTATATGCCGCCCCTCTCCACAGACTTGGGGCGGCTCACAACAATGGTAAAAAACAATACATAGTAACAAATCTAATATTTAGCAATCTAAATTACAGTTTTAGGTTAAAAATCCAAAAGAAACCCCAATATATAAAAAACAAGCACACAATCGAATCATACACAGAAACTATATGGGCAAGGGGGAGATGTTTCAATTCCCCCATGCCTGACAGGAGAGGTGGGTTTTAAGGAGTTTCCGAAAGGCAAGGACAGGTTTCATGTGACCCCAACAATGGCTGGATAATGGTAGAAAGTTCTCTAGGTGTACTGGGAAAGTGACATTATGAAGCGTAGATGCCAAGGTAGATTGTACTGGCATCCATGCATCTTTCAGTTCTCTTTATTCTACTAGGACTTATAGGGATAGGATATGCAGATTTCATATGTACTGTGGTGGAAATTGTACTGTTTTTGGTACTGTTTTCAGTGTGTGATTATAAAGGATGAGGAATTGAAAAATGAAAAAGCATTAATTTGGATTCATACTTAGTCATATTTAAAGCAAGTCCACTTGAATCAAAGGCACTTAATGCATACTCATATTAAGTCCAATGTATTAGAATTGCTTTTTAAAAATTCTTTTCTTTTAAAAGAAAAAACTTCTTTCTAGCGGTGTCTTCTTTATTAGAATTTGTAATAAGAATGTGATACTGATTTATTCATACCTACAATAGACATAATAATATTAATGAACCGAATTTAAGAATGAGTAAATTTGGTTGCAACCTCAGTCCCTTTTACAAATAACCTTGTTTCACCATTGCACCATTTATCTGATATTTCCTACTGGTTGATCTTCAGTTGCAGTTATGTAATCATGCTGGTTTTATTTAAAAAGGAGCTATATTGCAAAATATTTTATTCTTGTATTTTAAAGTAAAATGATCTAATGTGGCATTTCAGTCTCTGAAACACAAGACATTTATACAGAGTATAATCAAAACATTCTAAAAATATAGAGGTCTTCAGACAGTTTAAATGTAATATAAAACAGAGCATTTTCAAGTTGGCAAGATTTAAACTACAAAAAGTACATTTTGAACTATTTTTCAAGTTAATATAGTCTAAAATGTAAATATATTTCATAAATAGTTAACTTCTTAAAAGTTATGCTATTTTAACATTTTTAAACATTTTTTCTGAAAAAGCTTTTCAAACATTTGTAATGTGTATTTCAAATCAGTTTTAAAAGTCCAATTATTATTAGCGTTCCATGAATTTAAAGACTTAGAAGATCATAATATTCAAATGATGTAAACCCTTTAGGATGCAAACAGTACAATTACTGATGATGTCAGTTTGTGTACAATGAAATCAAATGTAAGCCCTTCATATAGTCTTAATGACCATATAATGATATTTGAATACCATCAAAAGATTTTTAAAGCACTTATATTATGGAATGTATGAAGCATGGTTTTGATTATGCAAGCTAATATGATCTCTTGGTGAATTCAAAACATTCTTCATTTTATTTACACAAAATCATTTTATGATGAAAAGTATTTGGTAGAGAGAACAACAGTCTCAGCTATATAAATATACTGCTCAAAAAAATAAAGGGAACACTCAAATAACACATCCTAGATCTGAATGAATGAAATATTCTCATTGAATACTTTGTTCTGTACAAAGTTGAATGTGCACAACAGCATGTGAAATTGATTGTCAATCAATGTTGCTTCCTAAGTGGACAGTTTGATTTCACAGAAGTTTGATTTACTTGGAGTTATATTGTGTTGTTTAAGGGTTCCCTTTATTTTTGGAGCAGTGTATTTTGCATTAATATCTGAATATATGAAAACTTGTTAACTTTGCACTGAAGGAAATATATTAAACCAATCAACTTTTTATAAAGGTGAAAGTTCCCCTCGCACATATGTGCTAATCTTTCTCGACTTTAGTTCCCATTTATGAACTTTTTATAGCCTACATTTATCTTAGTTGGAATGTTAAATGCAGAATTTATTAACTTTACGGTAGGTATTTAAAAATTAGAAATTGCAATGCAGTCAAGCATGCAGCTTTGTTAAGAAGTAAAATCTAGTCTATTGTTAAATTGTAATTACAATACATTTTAAATGACCATAT
Source organism: Erythrolamprus reginae (assembly GCF_031021105.1). Taxonomy (NCBI): domain Eukaryota; kingdom Metazoa; phylum Chordata; class Lepidosauria; order Squamata; family Dipsadidae; genus Erythrolamprus; species Erythrolamprus reginae. The sequence goes on from NC_091951.1 coordinate 322,069,394, forward strand.
AACTGTTTTTGATGTTGTTTTATTGGCATCCCCATTGAAAGTACTAATTAATCTCTCCATTCTGGTTTCTCACTTAAAATATAAATGGCTGAGCTAGAACAACAATCTGAAAAGTGTCTCATATGGCTTTAAAAAATACTTCAATATAGTGTAGACTTTGAAAGAACTGGCATTGAACAGTGTACATCTTGTGTAGAAAGAAATTACTTCGATCCAGTTACATAGGGTGGTTGTTATGGAAAAATTTGGAGGTAGGAATGTTATTATGCTGCCTTTTTGAGATTCTGGAAATAACATGGTACAATATATAAATCTAACAGCAGCAGCAACAACAACAAAAAAATAATAAAGCACCGAGCAGTGCTATCTCAAAGATATATGGTACCCTTAGGCCACATTAACTAATATTACCACCTCCCACTGGTATGATGAGTTGCATTTTTAAAATGGGTTGGAGGAAGGTCTGGCATTGGCAACCCTTGGGTTTTGGAATCTTAGGGCAGTGCCTACTTTGCCTTAGCCTAAAGCTGATACTGCAAACAAGAACAATGGAGAATAGAATAGAATAGAACAGAACAGAATTCTTTATTGGCCAAGTGTGATAGACACACAAGGAGTTTGTCTTTGGTGCATATGCTCTCAGTGTACATAAAATAAAATATACATTCGTCAAGAATCATGAGGTACAATACTTAATGATTGTCATAGGGTTCACATAAGCAACCAGGAAACAATATTAATATAAATCATAAGAATACAAGCAACAAGTTACAGTCATAAGTGGGAGGAGATGGGTGATAGGAATGATGAGAATAACTAGTACAGGTAGTACTGTAGAGATGAGAATAACTAGTAGTACTGTAATGCAGCCTTGGTGAATAGTTTGACAGTGGTGAAGGGATTATTTGTTTAGCAGTGATGGCGTTAGGGAAAAAACTGTTCTTGTGTCTAGTTGTCTTGTTGTGCAGTGCTTTATAGCAATGTTGTGAGAGTAGGAGTTGAAACAATTTATGTCTAGGATGAAAAGGGTCCATAAATATTTTCACTGCCCTCTTTTTGACTTGTGCATTATACTGATCCTCAATGGAAGGCAGGTTGGCAGTAATTGTTTTTTCTGCAGTTTTGATTATCCTCTAAAGTCTGTGTCTGTCTTGTTGGGTTGCAGAACCAAACCAGGCAGTTATAGAAGTGCAGATGACAGACTCAATGATTCCTCTGTAGAACTGTATCAGTTCTCATCAATTGATTAATTGATGAGAACTGATAATTAATTAACTGTATCAATTAATCAAAATTATTAAGCACATATTTAGAAAAAGAGCAAAGAATTAAGTCTTTTATTGGAATGAAAAGTCTTTCAAAGAATTGGATTCTTTAGAGAAGGCATAGTCTTCCAGACTGCAAATTGGGCAGCAAATAAATTTAATAAACAAATAAAATAAAATTACTGTGTGATGAATCTATCACACATTTGAGAATTCTCATTGGGTCAGACCCTAGTTTTATCTGTGGTTATGGATGCTATTATTTTGAAATCAGCATAGATTGAGGGAGGATTATATTTAATGCTGTATCTTAGAGCTAATATAACAGTAGACTCATTTACTTCCAAGATGTGTGCAAAAGGACTGAAAATTTCATTTTAAAAAATTAGTTCGGTATCTCTCTTTCACTGGCCAGCTGGCTTTTTTTCATTATGATGATTCATTTTCAATTCTGTGAAAGATCGAAAAACAGTTTTGTTTACATCACATATTCAGTTCAACATTTAATTTTCACTTTAACAAATATTAAATATAGGTGGAAAGGTTAATGAGATTACCTTTTTTCTTACTTCATACAGAAATTCCCAAGGATTCCCAAGGATTGAAAGTAGAATATTCTGATCACATTTTGTTACTCATACATATTTTTGCTGGTACCAGTAAGTCTAGCAAAGTAAATATTATATCAACAGAAAATCCTTTGATGCTCTGAGTGTCAAGATAAGATCTGTGCCTAACAATATGAATGTTTATTCAGAAGTAAATCCCACTGTGATCTATGGGGCTGTTCCAAGTGTATAGCGAATACAACCTTTTCTATACGTGCCTTCAAATATTGACTCCTGTCAATTTTTGGGGAAATAGTTTGATCCTCCCTTCTTCCTAGGGCTGAGAGGGAGTGACTAGCCCAAGGTCACCCAGCTTCCTTCAAACCTAAAATGGAATTAGAACTGTGGTCTCTGTTTTCTAATCTGATAGTCTTAACCATGACATCAAACTGGCTCTTGATTGTAACCTATCTGTGCCTTTATATAAAGTTTGATTCCCAGCAGAAACATACTCAGCAGGTAAATTGAATGTTAAAGTCTCAGTTTTTTTCTTAAATTAATAACCTTTTTAAAAAATGGTCAGGAACTAAGTCATGTAAACTATAGCCATCAGCTAATGAACCTACTCAATAGCTACTTCTCGGGCCCAGAAGCCATGTTTATTAGTATCAGAAAACAGGTGTTTAATAAAATCTATATATGTTTCTCTTTGTAAAATCACAGAAACAGTAAAGTACCATATTTCTTGGAGTATAAGATTCACTGGAGTATAAGACACATCCTAGTTTTGGGGGAGAAAAATAGGGGGGGAAATCTACCTGCCAGGTATTCATCTAGCTAGCATCCTTAGTCTTGCCAGCTTCAGACATTATTTTATCCCCTGGCTGAGAGCCGGGAAGATTGTTAGCATCTTGTTAGGGCTGGGGGAAAAAGCTTCAAAAAAGCTACATTCAGAGTATAAGATGCACTCAAATTTTCAGCTGCTCTTAGAAGGTGCATCTTATACTCTGAAAAATAGGTAAACTAAGAGGAAAAAAACTCAGATAAGAGGCAAAGCCTGTATTGAGACAGTATCTTTATTAAAGGACAAAGTTCAAGATTCATACTTACAATTTACAAGAGAAAAACATATTTGTACAGGTTACATGCTAATCCAGTGTGTAACAAGAGTATTCATTAAGTATTAAAATATATATCCTATTAAGTGCAAGGCTTATATCAAAGCTTTGCTGAGAAAAAAACCCTGCAGTAATTGTCATCTTCCAATTTTGGGAAAATTAAAATCCAATTGGCAAACATGAATATGGTCCCAACTTTAGACTAAAACCTTTGCAGTACTACTTATAATACTGGTTGCTATTTTGTTGAGATATTGAACATATTACTTGAAAAAATAAAAACATTGAATTGACATAAATGTTTTATCTCAATCTGAAATAAATTGCATGTTGAATATGCAATTTCTTCTTTACCTGCTGCTCTTTGCAACTTAGATTGCCTGGCTTTTATTTAATTTATGAGTTAATATATATGTATAATAAATAAATAAAATAAATTATGAATACAAATAATTTTTTGCTTTATTAAAATGCTTTGTAAAACAATTTTTTTGGGAAAGTGATGGGAAGTTCTGAAGAGTAGAATACAAATTTATCTTTTAGCCTGGAAATGATATTGAAAGGTGGAGGTTGTACTAGAATGGATGCAGATCCCTGCTTGGCATTACAGTAGCACAGGGAAAGGACATAGCTGTATTCTTGTCTTTGCAGCACTACCGAAAACATTATGGATCACCACTGGTACCTCAGCCTAATTTTAGTGATTTCAGTTATCAGCAAAATAAGCATCATTTTTTCAAAGGTTCTTTTGTGGTTGGCTCGCATTTGATCACAGACTTTAATGAACCAGGTCCATCTGGGTATCATAGACCAGCTTGTTTACCAGAGGAATTAGAAAGTGAGGGAGAGTTGAAGTCTGGGGAACCTCCAGCAGCTGCAGAACCCCCAGATGTGGTAATATTTGAGTTAGATGAGGAGGGGGATATTGTGGACTCAATATTAGACACTAGGTTAAGAAGAATGTGAGGGAGACAAGAATATCTCCAGCAACGTAGATCTAGGCATTGAATACCTCTATGCACAGCTTGTCATCACTGGCAAGGTATAAAAGTGAGGATTATGGGAAATCTCAGCACAGAAGTTCAACATTCCTATCTATAGAGAGAGAACTAGCAGTTTCTCTTAAATCCTTTTGCAATCTTGAAATCCTGGTTTTTGAAGGCATTTGTGAGTATCTATCAACACTAAAAACCTATGACTTGAATTTATTACCTTATGTTGGACACTCATTATTAACTGCGCTGATAACTGTGGAATTTTGGCAGGTGGACTGATATTTCTGTGATTTCATTGCTGTTTCCAGCATGTTTCTTTGTAAATAGACAAATATACATAGTGACTGTTTTCGAGTTTTTATTGGGAATTAATTACTGATAATTATCTGGGCCGGACAGAACAGGTTCTTACTTTCTGAGCTTTGAGCAATGTCTCTTAGAAATATTTATTTGGAGAGATGGGCTGAATTCCTCTGTCAATTCCTATGCATTTTTATATATTTCCATTAACTTGAATCAATAAACAGCTTTAGTATTTCTCAATTTAAAGGCTACCTTAATCATATGTCAGAATATATGCATTTTTTCTCCATTATGAGTAGCTCACCAGTATTTCAGGACATATTAAGGTGTACTTGTGTTCCTGTGCCCAAGCAAAACTAATGAACTAATAAAGTTTATGAAAACTGGTGTGTTCATTTGAGGATTATATGTACAGATGCCAACCTTTCTACAAGCCTTTCTTAGCCTGATTCCCTCCAGATGGGTTGGTTACAATATAATTTGCAGAGTTCCCAAAAGACATGCCATGGGCTTAAAACCCTGCTGGCTGAAGAGTCTTCTAAGATTTATTTCAGTATAATAACCATTATAATGTGGTGCATGGTTTTAAAACAAAATGTAACATGAAATTAATGTTAACACAGATTTAAATAAAAAGGTACATGTGTGTATGGTCTGTCTGTCTGTCTGTTCAGTTTTGTTGCCATGGTGTAAAAAGGATGTTGAGACTCTAGAAAGAGTGCAGAGAAGAGCAACAAAGATGATTATAGGACTGGAGGCTAAAACATATGAAGAACAGTTGCAGGAATTGTGTACGTCTAGTTTAATGCAAAGAAGGATTAGGGGAGACATGATAGCAGTGTTCCAATATCTCAGGGGCTGCCACAAAGAAGAGGGAGTCAAACTATTCTTCAAAGCACTTGAGGGTAAAATAAGAAGTAATGGGTGGAAAACTAATCAAGGAGAGAACTAAGAAGAAATTTCCTGGCAGTTAGAATAATTAATCAGTATAACAGGTTACCTCCAGAAGTTGTGAATGCTCCAACACTGGAAGTTCTAAAGAAGATGTTGGATAACCATTTGTTTGAATTGGTGTAGGATTTCCTACCTAAATGGGGCTGGACCAGAAGATCTCCAAAGTCCCTTCCAACTTGCTGTTGTTGTTGTTGTTGCTGCTGCTGCTGTAGTAGTAGTTGTTGTTGTTGTTATCTATCACTATTGACCTATCTATCACCTGCCCTATTCATCCCTCCCTCTCCAAGCCTTTACATATCCCTCCTTTGAAATTGTTCACTAGTTCTCTACCCCAACCAAGCATGTGTTATTAGTGTTGCACTACATAAATATTGTTTACACTCATGCATAATACAGTGAAAAAAGTACACAACTGTGTGTGTGAAAAAAGTACACAACTGGATTACGAATGCTTCTTGAAATTTTTAATGCAAACAGGACAAATGTATGGGTTTTTCAGTGATTAAATAGTAGACTTTCATGTCTCTTTATTAAGAAAAGTATTACAGCTCCCAACCGAAGAATGCATAATATTTATAAAATAGATATAAAAACACAAATTTGTTTATATTATAATAAATATAGATTTAAAAATAAATATTGATGTCATTGGAAGCAAAATATTAAATATACTTTTGAAACAGCTTTAAGAGCATCTGCATTAAGTTATACAATTTAGCTAAGAAATACAAGGGTACAGGTACAGTATATGTTGCTTGAAATGTAAAATGAGATTATTTGATTATGTGTCATCCAGTTGGAGTCATCTCTTAACAACCACACAGAATTTCTCGTTGACAATTTGTTCCTGACCTGGTCCTTCAGATCTTCTGATGGGTCACCCATCAATGCTGTAACTGAGTCTATCCTTGCTTCTGGTCATCCAATCTCCCAGCAACCCAGCCTAAAATTTTTCCTTCCTATACAAATATAATAATTGCAAGGCTTTTTCACCTGTTTCTTCTCTTCCACTTCTTTTTTCTCCCTATGACATAAAGTCAGCTCTACCCTTATATGCTAGGGAACAATGAGAAATAATGAGCTGATGTGGAATTATATGCCATATGGCTTGCTTTGTTCCTTTTAAACGAGTAACTTATTGCTTTCAGTTAAACTGATTAATATATTTTTTTCCATTTTCAACAATGAAACAGAAATTAACATTTTTCCACTTTTATAAGAAGATTGATGGGGCGTGTATGTGTGTGGAATCTTTGTCTCAGGTGCAAAAATGTTTTGAAGGGACTTGCACTAATACAAAACAACACAAATTCCAAACTGTTCCTTGTCATTCACTCTATAGCAGGCCTGTCAAACTGGCTGTGTGTGATTGTTTTTGACAGCCCTGCTCTGTGGCATCAGATAAACTATTTAATCAGTCCCATCCCATTTGTGGTCCCCAGGTCCACTGACAAAACCAAAACAACAGGTTCCTCCAGAAAAATAACAAGATGAGGGAAGTACAATTGTACTCCAGGAATATGATGTTCTAATAGACCAGACCTGGGCAAAGTGCGGCTTGGGGGCCGGATGCGGTCTGTGACTGGCCTGCAGAGGTTGGAAGGAAGAAAGGAAGGAAGGAAGGAAGGAGAAATGGAGGAAGGAAAGGAAAGGAAAGGAAGGAAGGAAAGGATGGGCAATCAACTTATAATTATAATATATATAATATAATATATAATTATAATTTATAATTATAATATAATTAACTCAGTTCTACCCAATAATATACAGTATTGGGTAGAACTGAGTCAATTATATTAATCCGGCCCTCTAAAACCTTCCCAATTTCTCATGCGGCCCCATGGCAAAATTAATTGCCCACCCCTGTAATAGACCATTGAGAAGGGTCTTTTTGTGACCTAATATATGGGGTCCATAGTTCCCTCTAAGCTGAGCAGTGAGCAATGGCTCACTTAAAAATCATCATCAACTCAGAGTTTTTCAAACCTGCCCAGAAGCCGAGAGGGAAAGAGTGAGAGGGAAAGAGTGCCGCCCAGTCCCGAAGGGACTGCCGCTCAGACACTATACTTTTCCGCCCCCCCCCCCAAAAAAAAAATTAGAGGGAACACTGGTCTGCAACATACCCTGCTATCCCTTCCTGGTGGGCCAGATAGTGTAATGGACGAGAGGCAATTCTTCAGATAATCCAATGTAAGCTATTAAAGGCAATGTAAGTTCTATGTTAAAAGAATACAGTAGTCCCTCGCTATACCGCGCTTCACCTACTGCGGCTTCACTTCATCGCGGGTTTCTGAGGAAGTCGATCGGCAGATTTAAACAGCCCGCCGAACTCGATCGGCAGGTTTTTCAAAAAAAAAAAATATCTAAAATTGTAAATACTGTATTTAAATACTGTATCTAAAATAAATACTGTGTGGGAAGGGTTTATAAACACTTAAAACAATGAAAACTTACCAAACAATTACAATATAAATACTTAAATAAGTACTATCAGACGATAAATTCCCCATCGCGGATTTCACCTATCGCGGCCAGGTCTGGAACGTAACACCAGCGATAGGTGAGGGACTACTGTATCTTGTCCTTATGCATGCTGCTTACAACCCTCAGTGGTATGCCTTTTCCAAATGCTTTTCTTTTTGGAGTTAAGAAAATGCTAATAGGCTTTTTGTAGAAAGACAAATGCTAACAAAATTATTAACAGACTTAATTCCAGTGGGGACAGAATAATGAAATTCACTTCCAGTGGACTTCATGGAACATTTTTTTTTTTACATCTGCACATGGTTGTACAAATTGTAGCTTTCCCAAATGTTAACAGTGACATATGGGAAGGCTGTGTTCTGCAGATATTGTTACATGTCCCCGAGTAAGAAAAGGGCTGTGGAAATAAAAGGCCATGACCAAGGAGAATTTACTGGGAATATGATCATTGGGAATATGTAATTTGGCACTCTTCAGTAAGAATGTCTTACCAAATATTATGCACAATTTTAATATGAGGACTTCAGGACATGATTCAACTTAAGGTGGGTGATAACTAGATCTGAATACCGGTAGATTTTATTTTGTGACCGATGTGATAGTTCTAAAACTATGGTTTGGTTTACTAAGGTGTGCCCAATAAATTATAGATAGATAACTGCATAAAACATTTTAAGACATAAACCACAATCTTCAAACCACAGAAGCTGGACTTACGCAACACATTAAGCACAAACAAAGCAACCATGTTATGACTTAGTACAATATAAACATCCAGTCTATTACTGAATTGGAATCAGCTTTAGTTCTATCTCAGTGTAGATGCTTCAAAATCTATGAGCTTTTAAATCAACACGATTCCATCAAGCTCTAATAGAGAGCTATTATAATTTTATTCCTTATATAATTGTCTATATTGCAGTCTATGCTGAATATCATCCCCTGCCTAAATATAGAAATCCTCAATCCATTCCAGAAAAAGGCTGTCCACATTTGTTTAAAAAGCTGCATTGATGGAACAACCCAAATTCAGAAACTAGACAGGCTCTTTAGCTGCTTAATAGTTCTCATGGTCAGGAAAATCTCCCTATTTTGAGTTCAGTTCACTATCTATAAAGCCCCACCAATTGATTCTCGTCTATCTTTAGCTTCTATGGAGATTAAATCCACACTATTTTGCCTGCTTCATATATTGGGTGAAGCTATCAAGTCTCATTACCCTTCTTTTAACCATTCATCATAGAGAATGGTTAAAAGGCCCTCCTTACATTTGTCACTCTTCGCTGCATTATTTTAATCTCTTCAGTATTCTTTCTTATTATGGTAACTAAAATTAGTCTGTGGGAGTGATTTATTTTGTGGGTGTGGCTTGATGGTCATGTGACTGGGTAGGAGTGGCTTGCTGGCCATGTGACCGGGTGGGAGTGGATTGAAAATCATGTGAATGGGGTGTGTGTGTTAAAGGTCATGTGACTAGGTGGGAGAGGCTTACCGACCAAGTTATCAAATAGGTGCTTGGACTCTTTTTCAGTTGATTAAATCACTTTACAGTACAGTGATCTCTCGGTTAGCGCGGGGGTTACGTTCCAAGACCTCCCGCGCTAACCGATTTCCGCGTTATATTGGATGCGGAAGTAAAACCACCATCTGCGCATGTGCGCCATTTTTTTCATGGCCGCACATGCGCAGATGGTGGAGTTTGCGTGTGGGCGGCGGGGAAGACCAAGGGAAGATTCCTTCAGCCGCCCAACAGCTGATCTGCTCCGCAGCGCGGAAGCAGCGAGGAGCCAAAGATGGGGTAAAGGCAAAGGGGAAACCCCATCTTCGGCTCCTCGCTGCTGCCGCGCTGCGGAGCGGATCAGGTGTTGGGCGGCTGAAGGAACCTTCCCTTGGTCTTGCCGCTTGCCAGTCCACACACGCCCCCCTGGATGAGCCGGCCACAGGGGCGAGGGGTGGGGATGAAGGGGCAGGACTTCCCGGGCGGAAGGCATGCTCGGCTCTGCCGCTCCAGCCGCTTTCGGCCGAGCCTCCCCGGCCAAGCAGCCAGGGAAGTCGAGCCAGGCGTGGCGGCGGCAGCGCTGCTTCTCCGGTCGCCCGGTCCTCTCCTGCCTCCTGCGCCGATGTTCCCCGCTGCGACGGAAGGCAGTCGCTTGGCTAGGGAGGCTCGGCCGAAAGCGGCTGGAGCGGCAGAGCCGAGCACGCCTTCCGCCCGGGAAGTCCTGCCCCTTCATCCCCACCCCTCGCCCCTGTGGTCGGCGGGGATGAAAGGGCAGGACTCCCTGGGTGGAAGGCGTGCTCGGCTCTGCCGCTCCAGCCGCTTTCGGCCGAGCCTCCCTAGCCAAGCGACTGCCTTCCGTCGCAGCGGGGAACATCGGCGCAGGAGGCAGGAGAGGACCGGGCGACCGGAGAAGCAGCGCTGCCGCCGCCACGCCTGGCTCGACTTCCCTGGCTGCTTGGCCGGGGAGGCTCGGCCGAAAGCGGCTGGAGCGGCAGAGCCGAGCACGCCTTCCACCCAGCGATTGTTCCGCTGCCGCCAGCATGGCCTGGCTGGCAGCGGAAGATGTAACGGAGCCCACGGGGGATTCGCCTTCCTCCCACCCGCAGCCGAGACTGATTGTGGGCTCCTTCGCAACCTCGGAGAGCTTCCGGGGCATGAAAGCTCACGAAAACCAGGAAGCTCTCCGAGGTTGCGAAGGAGCCCACGATCAGTCGGCTGCCGGCGGGAGGAAAGCGAATGCCACGGGGCTGGGCTTGGCTCCCCCCTCGGCTCCCCCCCTTACCAGCCCCGCCGCGGAAGGCTCCATTCTGTTCCCTGCCGGCCCGATTGAGCGGCCGGCGGTCTCCATTCAGGGAACAGAATAAAAAAAAAATTATTTTTTAATATATTTTTTTTAATAATATTTTAATATTTTATTTTTTAAATAATATTTTTTGAAAAACTGCGTTGCAGCGTTTCGCGCTAATCGAGAACGCGCAAGTCGAGGGACCACTGTATTTGAATAGCCACAAAAAGGACAAATGATAGACAGCATTACTTGCTGAGGAGCACAGCAACATTTTTAGGTTTTGCACTCAATGCACAAGATTCAGTATGATAACAGATTAGGCAAGTAGCTCAATTTTCTTTAATTGCTATAAAAGTTCAGTTCTAGATAGTAATTAAAATGATTAAAGTGTTTATGGGTAAAAACATACTATTTAATTATTTCCTATTTTAAAAGTAATTAAAGATAATACTAAGGTACTAGAGAAGGAAGGACAATAAAAAAACTATTAAGTACTCAATAAATAGTGCATAAACTTACTACCCCCACTGCATCCTCCCCCTACCCCTGTGGGGGCAACAGCTCATCACTGGACACAATATTTCTGATACAATTTAACCAGTGCACCATAGAGCAAGACTATCACATTCTGTGTCTTAAAGATTGCTTTGGGTTTTTTGGCAGCTACTGGCTCATGCTTAATCTGTGGTCCACTGGGATACCCAGATGCTTCTCATGAGCACTATTTAAGCTAAACATAATGTATCTGTTCACATGTACCTGTTTACCTGATTTTACCTACCTAAGAGCAGAATTGTGCATTGAGTTACATTTTATTGGAAGCAGCTCAATGTTCATCAAAATCCTTTGGAAACCTGAGCCTATGTTCTGAGATCTTCACAGTCCTGCTAACTTTGTATCATCTGAAGATTTGCTGAGTATCTCTTCTATTTCTTTTTCTAAATCATTTTATTTATTTATTCATTTGTCCAATACACAAATACATAGGAAGAAAAATAGACATGTAGTAATATATATAAGGGTAAAAGTGAACTTAGAGGAGAGGATATATGAAAGAAAGAGAATATATATGATAAGTGAGAGAAAGGAAAGACAATTGGACAGGGGATGAAAGGCACACCAGTGCACTTATGTACGCCCCTTACTGGCCTCTTAGGAACCTGGAAGGGTCAATCATGGAGAGTCTAAGGGAGAAATGTTGGGGGTTAGGGGTTGACACAATTGAGTCCGGTAATGAGTTCCACGCTTCGATAACTCGATTGTTGAAATCATATTTTTTACAGTCAAGTTTGGAACGGTTCGTATTAAGTTTGAATCTCTTGCATGCTCTTGTGTTGTTGCGGTTGAAACTGAAGTAGTCATTGACCGATAGGACGTTGCAGCATATGATCTTGTGGGCAATACTCAAATCGCTGTAGTTCTTGTGGGCAATACTCAAGGCGCCATAGTTCTAGGCTTTCTAGGCCCAGGATTGTTAGTCTATTTTCGTAGGACATTCTGTTTCGAGTGGAGAAGGGCTTTTCTGATGAAATATCTTTGGACATTTTCAAGGGTGTTGATGTCTGAGATGTGGTATGGGTTCCAGACAGATGAGCAGTAGTCTAGGATGGGTCTGGCAAAAGTTTTGTAGGCTCTTGTGAGTAGTGTGAGATTGCCTGAGCAGAAGCTGCGTAGGATCAGGTTAACAACTCTAGAAGCTTTTTTGGCGATATTGTTGCAGTGGGCTTTAGCACTTAGGTCATTCGATATTAGTATTCCAAGGTCTTTTACTGAGTGTGGGTTATTAAAGACTTCTAGGCCCAGGACAGACTACTGATAAATCCTAATATATAATTCCCTCCCTGTGGACATAAACTCATTAAGAAACATGTGTTAGGTAGGTAAATTGTTCAATCAACTGTAAATCCATCTGGCAGTGGGACCATCTATTCAACACTGGTCCAGTTTATTAAATAGACCACTTTATCAAATGCCTTACTAGATATATTACTGTATATGCTGTATAACATTTATTTTGTTTACTAATCTATTTATTTTTATAAAAAATATATTGCATAATATACTTCTATCAAAACCTGTTAATAATCTCCCTTCTTTCTAAATTCTGGATTATATTTTCTAGTATTCCCATAAGTATTGATATCAGGCTTTTTTTAAAAATAGAACAATGTTAGCTCTTCTCCATCTTCTGGAATTGAACTAACCTTATATTCCAGGCGATTGTAGTCAGTGAGTCGGACGATACATTAACTAGTATGTAGTACTCTGAGATAACAGTTTATACAGACTCAGCAGCTTGAATTAATTGAATTCTATGTTGTCTCACTGCTGTGTTGCCTATTTTGACCTTCATTTCTCTTCTACACCTTGGGTGAATCTTCTGATAGTTTGGATCAATTTTTCTTTTGTGAACAGATAGAAAGAAAATCAGAATTAAGCAACTCAGACTTCTCCCTGTTGTCTATCACCATGTTGTCATCTTCTCCAACTGGTAGAAAAAAATCTTCCTTTCCAAAGATATCCAAAGAATGCTCTTTTGTTAATTTTTGTTTTGCGTGTGTGTTGATTGAAAGATTCAAATTTGGATTATTTCCCGGTACTCTGCTTCTGTTGCATATCCCCTTTTCCATTTTTAAAACTTGTTCTTTTTATTGATCAAAGAGTCCTTTATATAACCAGTGGAGTCTCATCAGGCACCGGCCATTTTCCTTTCTTTTTGTGTTTGGGCCTTAATTATCTCATTTTTTACCCAGAATTTTGCAACCCTCCAGAATTGTCCTTTCCCCTTTCTTCCTTTAAATTACTGAAGAAAGATGGGTCAAGATAGTGGAAATTTCTTCAATGTTTTGATGGGGAAAAAAGAAGACTGGGGACTAATATCATGAACTATTATCTGCTCAAGAATAATTTAGTGTCATTTATTATTTTCACTTAGTGAATCTTACCATATAAATGTGCTAAATGAATCACCAGTGAAATTCATAAATCAAGACTTAATTTGTTTAATTCAGCTTTTCTCTAGTTATGTTCTGGAGATATTTCATATAACAGCTCATGGAATTCCAATACCTAATTGGGAATTGTAGGAACTCAAATCAAAACAGTTCATAGAATCATCAAGACAGAATTTGGAGGAGAAATTTGGACCATAACTTCCTGTTCAGTACAAGCATCTAAAGTAAACCACTAACAACAGATGGGTGCCCAATTCTGCTTTCAACATACTGCATGAAGTGAAGCCCACCAACTCTGGACAATTGTTTCCAATCCATTTCTCTTTGTGAATATCTGGAAGATATCAGGTTGAAAAAGTTTTCAGTCGTGCCATTTTTGTCACTGAATGCTAATTTATTTATTTTATTTATCAGATTTGTATGCCACCCTTCTCCGAGGACTCGGGGAAGCTAACAGCATATAATATAACAATATAGTACAATATTGCAAATCTAATTAAATTTAAAATTACAATCTAAAACTCCAATATTTAAAAACAATCATACCAGTTCAATTATACAACATTTATTTATTTATTTATTTATTCATTCATTCATTCATTCATTCATTCATTCATTTATTTGATTTTTATGACGCCCTTCTCCTTAGACTCAGGGCGGCTTACAGCATGTTAGCAATAGCACTTTTTAACAGAGCCAGCCTATTGCCCCCACAATCCAGGTCCTCATTTTACCCACCTCGGAAGGATGGAAGGCTGAGCCAACCTTGAGCCGGTGATGAGATTTGAACCGCTGACCTTCAGATCTACAGTCAGCTTCAGTGGCCTGCAGTACATCACTCTACCTGCTGCGCCACCCCGGCTCATTTTTCATTTCATTGGCCACGGGCCTAAAATCCAATTGCCCCAAGCCTGGTGACATAGTGAGCCTTAAGACTCTTATGGAAGGCAAGGAGGGTGGGGGCAGTGTGAATCTCCAGAGGGAGCTGATTACAGAGGGCCAGGCCCCCCCACAGAGAAGACTCTTCCCCTAGGCCCCACCAAGTGACATTGGCTGATGGAACCCGGAGAAGGCCGACTCTGTGGGACCTAATCGGTCACTGGGACTCATACGGCAGAAGGTGGTCCCGCGAGTAATCTGGCCTGATGCCATGTAGGGCTTTATAGGTCATTACCAACACTTTGAATTGTGTCCAGAAACCAATCGGCAACCAATGCAGTCCACAGAGGGTTGAAGAAATGTGGGCCTGCCTAGGGAGGCCCATAACTGCTCTCGCAACTGCATTTTGCACAATTTGAAGTTTCTGAACACTCTTCAGAGGTAGTCCCATGTAGAGAGCATTGCAGTAGTCAAACCTCAAGGTGACAAGGGCATGAGCAACTGTGAGCAGAGACTCCCTGTCCAAGGGCTGCAATTTTAGAATGTTGGAAGCAACATACATTAAAAGAACAGGTTTTTATTTCAATAAAATAGCATCTAAAATTGCAGTGTACTTTAATTGAATGTACTGTCTCCAATAATCAGAAGCAATTACATTTTTGTGCTTGAATCTAATTCCCATTTACATGGTTTGCCAAGGCAAACTGGACGAGAGCAAATGATAATAGAATAACAGTCTCAATGACAGCATTTCAAAGTGTGCATTTTAGTTCCAAGTGACAGGAATTGTGTAATAGAGTGCCCTGGCTGTGTGTGGAGTTATGCTAATGGGAACTTTTAAACACATCTTTGGTGGAATTATGAAGTGAAAGAGGTTATGGATTCTGGATCCCTTGTTTCTATCCAGGAGCATTATTCCCTGGAGCAGTGATGCAGAGCCATATCTGCTGACACTCAAGCTGTTATCCTAGCTCAACTCCAATGTGCATTTGCGTGCTGATCAGCTGATTTTTAGCTTGCCCGGAGTCTCTAGGATGGCATTTTCAGCTTCTGGAGAGTATCTATGGGGATGGGGAAGGGCATTTTTGCCTCGGAATACTGGGAAGGGTGAAAAACAGGCCTACCTGGCCCACCATGGGAAATGGGCTGTTTCAGGTCTCTAGAGGACCCTTGGGTGGGTGGGTGAAGGCCATTTTTCCACAGCTTACATTAGAGAACCATCTTTCAGCTGTGGCGAGGGGGGTGTTTGCCCAGGTTCACCTGGTGCACCAGTTGCGGCCATACCTGGACTGGGAGTCACTGCTCACAGTCACTCATGCCCTCATCACCTCGAGGCTCCACTACTGTAATGCTCTCTACATGGGGCTACCTTTGAAAAGTGTTTGGAAACTTCAGGTCGTGCAGAATGCAGCTGCGAGAGCAATCATGGGCTTACCTTGGTATGCCCATGTTACTCCAACACTCCGCAGTCTGCATTGGTTGCTGATCAGTTTCCGGTCACAATTCAAAGTGTTGGTTATGACCTATAAAGCCCTTCATGGCACTGGACCAGAATATCTCCGGGATCGCCTTCTGCCGCACAAATCCCAGCGACCAGTTAGGTCCCACAGAGTTGGCCTTCTCCGAGTCCCGTCGACTAAACAATGTCGTCTGGCGGGACCCAGGGGAAGAGCCTTCTCTGCGGTGGCCCCGACCCTCTGGAACCAGCTCCCTCTGGCGATTAGGATTGCCCCCCCTCATTGCCTTTCGTAAACTCCTTAAAACCCACCTCTGCCGTCAGGCATGGGGGAAATGAGCCATATCCCCTGGCCTACAAAGTTTATGCATGGTATGTTTGTGTGGATGTATTGTTTTTAAATAATGGTTTTTAGATATCTTAATTATTAGATTTGCCATTGTATATTGTTTTTTTATTATTGCTGTCAGCCGCCCTGAGTCTGCATACAAATCTAATAAATTGAATTGAATTGAATTGAATTTTTGCCATCCTCAGGCATTGAAATATGTGGATGTGGGCACTCAAGCATGCACGATGGCACACGCATACATGCTTTTGGCACTCGAGGAAAAAAAGGTTCGCCATCACTGCCCTATAGTATACTAACTGTCTCTCTGCTTAAACTAGATTTACTGTATCTGTTATTTCCTTTCTTTTTCATACTTTCTCTAGCTTCTATTTCTTTTTATTTTTTGTGCTGTGCATAAGAATGCCCACCTCGATAAATATGTATGCATGTACTGTATGTATTTATGTAATAGTGCTCTAACAGAAGAAAAATCTAGTAAACAGGCTCAGTTATCTTTGAGTAACCTAATAGTAATTTGCACAGAGATGTTTTAATTTAAATATGAGAAATATAATCGTTGGATTTCCATTAGAGAACGATCATGTTCATTTAAATGAGCAGCGGTGATTTGGAAAAAAAGTATTTCTGTGACACAACAAATCATCACGTTGATAGGCAAAGAAGATAGAAACTTGCAATGATAAATGCAGTGAGAATTAAAACTTGAAGTGGAATTTCTATAGTTTATTCCTTGGCATCTCCATATAAAACTTTCAATTAATTAGCAAATGGAAAGACATCCATCCAGAGAAACGGAAGACAACTTCAGTAGTGTTTTCTGTCTCTCTTGCACAAAACAAATACTGAGTTTTTAATGATCCAGTGATCTGAGATTTTTAAGAGACCTTTTTAGGTAATTTAAGATCAACATCTATGATGAACCGCTTAAGATCAATGTCTATGATGAACTACTCTTCCACTTTCTAGACAACAATATGGGACATCCCTATGGCCTGGGATTTCATGGTTATTTCTTGTAAAAGAAGAACTCGGGTTCAAAGAGATTTAGCTTTTCTTAGCTGCATTTAGTTGCTTTTGTTTAGCTCAGAGGTTTTCAAACTTAGCAACTTTAAGACCTGTGGACTTTTAACTGGCTGAAGAATTTTGGGAGTTGAATTCCACAAGTCTTAAAGTTGCCAAGTTTGGGGACCCCTGGTTTAGCTGCTGGTAATTAAATATTGCTTCTGTGCACATTCTCTTTCTCACCAGCGAGCTCCCTGACATCCTTCTTCAAACTGCAGGATTTGCTTCTCATATTATTGATATTGATGTTGCCTCTCATATTCAATGGAAAGGGTTCATCCTTTGGGGAAATATTGGAGCAGTCATGTGAACTGCAGCAAAAAATGTATTTGCATATTTCTTAGAGTCAAGGGAGATTCATTGTGCATAGGGACTGTTATGTACCTATGTAAATAATCAGTATGTAAATAGGTTATGTTAAATTGTGTCATTTGCATACCAGCCGCGGATTGGCCAAACCACGACCGGGAAATTCAAGCGGCTGTCAAAGCCACGCCTACCAAGGGAAAATCTTTTAAAAAGAGAAACCCTGGCCGTGTGGCATATCTTTCAGCCGCGGAATTTCAACTGTGCCCAGTGTTATAAGTTTATTGCTACATGAGCCGATTCCTAATAAAAACTAATCAGGCAACCATGTGTCTTCGACTCATTTCAAACCCAACAGGGACTCAGCGCTTGAACTAGCTGGATCTCACGTAATATGATCGATTGAGCTTTGAGGTCACTGAACAGCATGTAAATCCTCATATATCCCCCAAAATACCTTGCAAACTACTTATCTACCAGTAAGTATAGTTGAATATCACATTACTGGTCTTACTGATTAAGGCTTCAACAATTAATGAAATGATAAGGAAAATAAATTCACTATCAAAACAGGTTTAAATTATAATGGAACTTTCAATGTCTTTGCTAGAGTCCTCCATAAACAGGGACTTTAAATCATGCACTGTGTCAGAACAGCAGTTTACTTTAATACTAATCTTTAAAAGCTAGCCATACTCTATATACATTTAGAAGTTATATTTTAAAAATAGCTGTCAGAATTGTTATAAATCAGTTACAAATACAATGCTGCCATGCATGAACTACCAACTAAAATATCTGGTAATAATAGTTTCCCTCTATTCAGCTGTCAATCCTAGTCTGCAAATGTACTACATAAAGAGTAGATACAATGACTGAGTTGGTTTCCTGGGTGAATAGTTTGTTATAGAAAAAACAAGGATAGATAGACCTTGTATCTATTAAGATAAAATGTTTAATGGTCAAGTCCAGCAGATAGATGGATTAGCTAGATAGTTGATTTGTTATGACTGTCCAACCCAACAGGCCACAGCTGGGTTTATGAAATCTAAATACATAATTAAAATATTGAGGTGTGCAGAAGCAAAGTCTCATGGAGGAAAAGATGAGAAAAGGATACTCAGACATTATAGTTACCTATAAATAATCAACAGTCGCAAAACAGTTCATTTTTATGCAGCATGAATCTTGCCTGCACCGTGTTTCACATATAAATGTATGTGGATTTCTGAGGCAATCATTCAACATCATGTACCAAGTTACTCACCGTACTGCTAAATCACTTTTATGACATTTATTTACCTGCCAATTTCATCCATCCATCTTTCCAAAAAACAAAAAGAAAAAAAGATAGAACTCTTCCCCCATACATAACGAACTTTACATTATCCGAGCCTTCTTCTAAATCTGATCACGATATCAGATCAGACTGATTTCTAAATTATTCAAACCAGATGCATCTATTTCCAGAACTGCAGATTAGGCTTTCACAATGGATTGGGAGCTCTCTGAACACTCTGATTATTCATTCTATATATTCTGTGAAATTGTCATCTGCATACTTTGGTTTCTTTCATTTAGTACTTCAGATAAAGTGCATCTCTTCCTAGTTAACTTAAACTATTACCTGGGAAGACTGAAACAGAAAAGTTGTTAAAGTATTTTAAAGAATAGATTACAGACCACGAAAAGAAATCTTCCAGAAAGTGTAAACTTTGGCATTAATTATTTATAGTGAATAGTGAAAAAACCACAGATGGAAGAAAAAATATTATGTATTATTAATTTATATTGTTGTAAATTATTATTTAAATATAATTAATTTATGTTGTATGTAAACTTATGCAATCAATTGCTGAGTACTTAAACAGAGTAATAATTATTGCAAAGAATCAATATTGAAATACTTAATTTTGTCCCTACATTATACAGAAACTTATTACATACAGTACTAGTCGATTAAATATCATCCAAGTGTTATCTATCAAGTATGTGTATCTATTACCAACCAAACTCTTGAAGTGTATTGATGAAAAATAAGCTATAAGTTAGTTGGGGGAAAGATCAAAAGCAACATGAGAAAATATTATTTTACTGGAACAAACTTCCAGCAGAGGTGGTAGATAAATACACAATAACTGAATTTAAACATGCCTGGGATAAACATATATCCATCCTAAGATAAAATACAGAAAATAGTATAAGGGCAGACTAGATGGACCATGAGGTCTTTTTCTGCCGTCAGACTTCTATGTTTCTATGTTTCTAAGCTGCGTCCAGGTTGGAGGGGATCCTTGATAAATGTGATGTTTTTCAGCCTTGATGAAAGCTGGTGTTCTTGTCAACAAGAGCCAAGTGTAACATTTTAATAAGTGAAAAGTTGAGCTTTCATTCAAATTTTTCACAATAACTCTTACAAAGAATTACTTGGTGGATTGCCTTATGGATAATCAGGGTGTTGGCTTGACTCATTGCTTTACATTGCCCAAACTGAACTACTGTATATGCTGAGCTATAAAAGATAATTAAAAAGTAGCTCTGCTGATGTTTGGAGCATTGGGAATTGCTCTAAGTATCTAATCCACACTCCAGGATAAGCTTGTGTGCTTCGTGCTTAGAGGTTAAATATTGAATTTGCTTCAGCGATGTAATTGGAGTAGTTAGCATTTGCAAAATAGGTTGAACCAACAAATAATAATAATATTTATTATAATTATATTTCTATCCCACCTTTTTTTTAATGTCAGGTAAGCCAAAACTAAGAAAGCATCTTATTTCTCAATGTATCAAGTGATTGAGGCCATGTCTTGTTTTATTTCAGCTTAACATATTGTCCAGAGACAACCACTGAATCTTTTAAACTGTAATTTGTAGTTTAG
The DNA here is from genome assembly GCF_031021105.1 of Erythrolamprus reginae. NCBI lineage: Eukaryota > Metazoa > Chordata > Lepidosauria > Squamata > Dipsadidae > Erythrolamprus > Erythrolamprus reginae. The sequence continues at coordinate 322,089,735 of NC_091951.1, forward strand.
TGTGTTGAATAAGACCATTTAAACTTGACAGCCTCAGAGATGCTAAGATCATGTGCAAAGCTTCCCATTCTTTTCCTGTAAGACAGTACACTCCAGATCAGATGGGGTTAATAGGAGCTTTTGAGTGTTGATTGCTGCATGCTGGCATTCACTCTACTAATCATGGTGGCACGACAACAATCAGATACTACCCTGTTTTCCCCAGAATAAGACATCCCCTGATAATAACATAATTGGGCTTTTGAGTGTATGGCAATAAAACCAAGCGCTTATTTCAGGATTCACAAAAATATTATACAGGGTCTTATTTTCGTGGAATAAGAATGTCAAAAATAAGCAAATGTCAAGAAATGAAACATTAGTAAGTTTCCCCCTCAAATATTCACGCCGCCTTCATTGGCAACCTTCAGTCTTGAAAGACTATGGCAGGGGTAGGCAAAGTGGGCTCTTCTATGACTTGTGGACTTCAACCCCCAGAATTCCTGAGCCAATCATGCTAGCTCAGGAATTCTGGGAGTTTATTATTTTATTATTTATTTATTTATTATTTAGATTTGTATGCCGCCCCTCTCCGAAGACTCGGGGTGGCTCACAACAAGATAGAACAAATCATAAATAATCCAAATAACTTTAAAATATTTAAAGATTTAAAAGAACCCCATATACTAACAGACACACACACAAGCATACCATGTATAAATTGAACATGCCCGGGGGAGGTGTTTCAATTCCCCCATGCCTGACGGCAAAGGTGGGTTTTAAGGAGTTTACGGAAGGCAGGAAGAGTAGGGGCAGTTCTAATCTCTGGGGGGAGTTGGTTCCAAGGAGCCGGTGTCACCACAGAGAAGGCTCTTCCCCTGGGGCCCGCCAACCGACATTGTTTAGTTGACGGGACCCGGAGAAGGCCCACTCTGTGAGACCTAATCAGTCGCTGGGATTCGTGCGGCAGGAGGCAGTCTCGGAGATATTCTGGTCCAGTGCCATGAAGGGCTTTAAAGGTCATAACCAACACTTTGAATTGTGACCGGAAATTGATCGGCGGCCAATGCAGACTGCGGAGTGATGGTGAAACATGGGCATACCTAGGTAAGCCCATGACTGCTCTCGCAGCTGCATTCTGCACGATCTGAAGTTTCCGAACACTTTTCAAAGGTAGCCCCATGTAGAGAGCATTACAGTAGTCGAGCCTCGAGGTGATGAGGGCCACATGTCACAGAAGAGCCAACTTTGCCTACCCCCTGGACTATGGTATTGTGCTCTGGAAAGAGGTCCTAGAACAGCATCTAGTGAGGCTAAAAAGACCAATCCGAGAGTGGCAATCCCTTCCAGACTGAGCGCAGATCCATTCTGTCCCCTGCTGGTTCCAGGACTTCCTCTTTGTCTCAGCCTGCCAAAAAGTATCTCCTCGAAATGGAGAAGGCCATGCTGTGTCTTTAGCCCCCAAACTGAACGATCAGAGGTCATGTTTTCCATTCACGTCACCAAAGTCTGAAAATATTCGGTCTCACATTTTGCAGGGAGCATCTGAAGAACCTTTTCCTATCTTTTCTAATTCACAGTATGAATACTTTCTTGTGGGCTTCTTTGTCTCCCAGTATCTTCAAGGCAAATGTCAGAATATAGTACAAATCTACAGGGGGAAAAAGGACACTTCATGCAGAGATGCCACAAAAACCTTAGCAACTCTGCTGTAGGATCCGTCCTTTGAAACAGGCAAGATCAAGAATTAGGAGCAGCAGCAATTTCAGAAATTTTCTTTATTGCTTCAAAGTGTCTTGGGGTTTTTTTTCTTGCTATATCTTACACCAAAAAATGGAGGTGGGGTTATTTTGAATATATTTCTTATGGTTTCTTCTTTCCTTGGATTGAGTAATGTTTTCTGAACCTGTTCCTTTTAATGGCTCATTCATCATTTCCCTATTGTCATAGCCAGGTTTATACTTAATCATATGTATTGAACATACATCTTTTCTAAGTGTAATAGGCAAGCTTTTCTTGTTGTCTCTTCCTTCTACCTTAAAAATAATCAGTATAAGGCTGTTCATATAGAAAAGACATTTCAATATCTCCAAGGAACTCATGTGGCTTTTTTTAAACCTAGATTTGTTTATCTCTTAAGAATAAGCATTAACTTTCACAGCTGGAGACCCATCCACAACAGAGCCAACCCTTGGAATATTTGAGTAACTTTTAGTGCAGTCTATATGCTTTATTTGGGAATGGCTTGCTAGTGTTTGTTTGTTTTTGGAGCATAACCACATTCAGTATTGTCACGCCCTACCTATTTTGTTAATTTTGCTCATGGTTGGTCACAGTTTTATCTGCAGCACAAGAGGAATTAATTTTCATTTTTGTGGAAAGGAAGGATGAGAATATATTATTTTAAGTTGGTCCCAATGGACTGAGCAATTGGCATCTCTATAATGAAATAATTACCAAAAATATTTGCATTATCTGTATCTTTGCTGCTCAGCAAAGAATCTTGCATTGCACATTATTTTGAGGGCAAAGACAAAATGTGGGGAAAATGAAACTGATTCATATGAATACCATAATCACTGGCTGGCAATTCCTGCACCTTGTCTTTTTGCCCTTCTCCAGAAAATTAGGATGGTTTGCAACGTAAAATAGACACATACAAATAAAACAGTAGAAATCAAAAATTAAAATTAAGAGTTTAAAACACTAAATCTCTTAAACATGCTAAAACCGAAAAACCTAAAAAATGCATGTCATTTAAAACCATTCAGTCACATTCATCCCTGATTCTATCATAGCATGGGCTGGAACAGAGAAACATAGAAGATTGACAGCAGAAAAAGACCTCATGGTCCATCTAGTCTGCCCTTGTACTATTTCCTGTATTTTATCTTAGGATGGATATTTGTTTATCTCAGGCATGTTTAAATTCAGTTACTGTGGATTTATCAACCATGTCTGCTGGAAGTTTGTTCCAAGCATCTACTACTCTTTCAGTAAAATAATATTTTCTCACGTTGCTTCTGATCTTTCCCCCAACTCACCTCAGATTGTGTCTATGTAGAGTGTCTATATTCAACAGCCCCAAGCCTGCCAATACAGATGTTTCTTTAACATCTTCCAAAAGCCCAGGAGAGTGGAAGCAGTGTGAATCTCTGGGGGGGGGGGGAGTTGGTTCCAAAGGGCCAGGGCCACCACAGCGAAGGCTCTTACCCTAGGGCCCACCAGTCTACCCTTGGCACATAGTCAAGAGGCTGGCCTTCGGCCAGTTACTCTCTTTCTCAATCGTAGGAAGAAGACAAGGCAGACCACTTCCAAAAATCATGCAAGGACTTCTCCATTTACCAGGCGTCAAAGGCATCCCCTCCCCACACATAAGAGAGAAAAACCTAAAGGTGACATTTTACATAGGATGATATACACAGTTAATGGCAATAATCAACAGCCAACAAAATAAAATATATTAAAGCATGTTGCACAGATGTAATCAAACAAATAGAAAAATCAAAATAGGATCATTAAAATCTCTTGACCCAGTGCTTGAGGGAATAATCAGATCTTTGGAGTCTTTCAGAAGGCAAAGTTTGGGCTGTTCTAATTTCTAATTAAATAAGGCCGGTATGACATTAGAGAAGGAACATCTCCTGGATCCTATCAGGTGACATTATTTGAGTGATGGTATATTAAGTATGACAACTCTGTCAGATTAGGTTGCATTAGAAAAGATAATCAGAGAGAGAGAGGGAGAGGGAGAAAGAGAGAGAGAGAGAATCCCATAAGTAGCCATATCTTTCTCACTATCCATCTTTCACAGCTATACAGATAGTCCTCGATGTCAAGGTTCCAGGTAGCATCCAAACTAAACCCGAGTCCAAGTCAAAATGCTCCTCAAAGTTCCAATTTGGCACTGGGTTTCTGAGTTTGCCACCCAGCTGAAAGTTCACATCCCTTGTCCCTCACCCACAAACTTGTCACGTTGCCCACTCAGATTGTGCCAGCATGGCAAGTCCTTCCGCCGCTTCCGCCCAGGTGGGTTGGCATAGGATGGCCTTGAACCACTCGAAAGAATGCTTTGTGGCCGCATCTGTTCCCTCATGAAAATCATCCCTCCCAGGCCTTCTATGGATAGCGTGGCAAGCCATTAATTTATCACCAACGTCTGCACTGGCTTGATACTCGACTTACAAGAGTTCATTTAGTGATCGTTCCAAGTTACAACGGCCATTGCAGTATCCCCATAGACACGTTGCTGTGCACCAAGGTCATGTGATCACATTTTTCAACCTTCTGACAAGCAAAGTCAATGGGGAAGCCAAATTCACTTTACAAATGGATTACTAACTTATCTACTGCAGTGATTCACCCAACAACTGTGTCAAGAAAGGTTATAAAATGGGGCAAAATTCACTTAACAAATGTCTTACGTAACAACAGAAATTTTGGTCTCATTTGTAAGTCAAGGACTACCTGTACATTGTCTTTGGAGAAGACCTTGCTTTAACTGTTCTGATCTCAGTTGCCATTTTAAGTATATTAATTGGATAAACTGTATTGTTATGTCTTTTGTGTATGCTGTGAGCCGCCCCAAGTGCCCAGAGAAGGGCGGCATCCAAATCCAAATCCAATTAAACTAAATGGTTTTTTTATCCTTCATGGTCTCTTATATCTTTATATTTGCTTTACTTGTGTAGTAAAGCATCCAAAAGCACAAAATTATCACCTTCATTTGCTTAGTTTTAAGTTTACTGCATGTGCAAGTTGACTTTTATATTCTCTTCTTAGTATGGTTCATTTGTGTGAACATGTAATGTCCCTTCCACAAAAATATTTTTCCTACAGAAGTACAGTATTTTTTTCAGGTATTAGTTTGCTCATTGAAATTCCAGATATTTTCTGTCTGGACTTGCTAGTAAAACATCTGGCTAAAACCTTACAATGTAGAGCTTTAGGACAATTGCTAATCAGTGTAGAAAATATTGAGCTAGATCAGGAGTAGGCAAAGTTGGCTCTTCTATGACATGTGCATTTCAACTCCCAGAATTCCTGAGCTAGTATGATTGGCTCAGGAATTCTGGGAGTTGAAGTCCACAAGTCACAGAAGAGCCAACTTTGCCTACTCCTGAGCTAAGACAAACTAATGAACCAATTCAAAATAAGGCTGCTTGGTTAATAGCTACCATTCATCAATGGGTGGAACAAAAACATTTCATCACGTTTCTTAATATTAGCTATTTTATTAATATCACTAGTTATTTTATCATGTGTTAATAATTGAATGTCATTTGCCTCTATTTAATAATTTGAAAATATTTAATTATTAGAACCCTTTGATCAACTTATTAGTTTCATAACAAAGGTGTACTGGTGTGATTTAAAATATTAACAGAAAAAGCTGGTCTCTCCCTCCTCTCTCTTTGTTTCCATGTGTGTGAGAAAAAAAGAAAATCACTTGAAAGTATTTGTAATTCTGTTGTACTTCATTGTTGAAGTAAAATTATAATTTCATTGTCAAAGCATTAGCTCTTAAAAGTATGCTGAGTTATTTAAAAATCAAATCCGTTAATAAGAAAAGGGAAAGCCGTATAATTGCTGTATAAAATTCACTGTCACACTCAGTAGTATAAACAGCCTGAAAAGTTTTGGGCCGCCTAATTAGAAAGAAAACAATAGCTTTCTTGCCTTTGGGGATCTGAGTCTGAAATGCCCAGCCCAATAGCATTGTGATAGCACACCAGGACATTTCCACCCCTCCTCCCTCCATCTTTTTTCCCTCCCTGGACATACTTCCAAACAAATTATTCAAGTATAATCACTGTGTTTTTTTAAGGTATCTACTTAAACTCTCTGAGATCCAGGGGGTTCTTGGAAATACACCAAAAGAAACACCCAAAACCTATTATTATTATTATTGTTGTTGTTGTTGTTGTTGTTGTTGTTGTTGTTGTTGTTGTCGTTGTCGTTGTCGTTGTCGTTGTCGTTGTCATTGTCATCATGATCATGATCAACAACAAAACAACACAGCAAACAAGATCACTATGCTGGATTTTGTATTTCATCACCAGTCGGGCACTTTCCAAGAACCTAGGATTGTGTGATGTAGTGGCAAATTATGTGTGCTGATTCCAGTAAAGCAGCCTTCTGCAATTGACAGATGGAGATTTTGTCTATTATTATTATTATTATTATTATTATTATTATTATTATTATTATTATTGTTATTAATTTGAAATACTAATACTAATACTAATACTAATAATACTACTACTAATAATAATAGTAATAATAATAATAATAATAATAATAATAATAATAATAATAATAATTGGACTTCAATTCCACCCCTCTCTGAGGACTCAGGGAGGCTCACAACATATAATAAACAATGTACAGTACAGTATCTCGGATCCAATTAATAATTTAAAATCTAACACCCCCCCCCCAAAAAAAAATCCATAAAAAACAGTCATTTAATTCGTTCAGCATTATTCATTGGCCTGGGGGCAAGAATCAAATAGCCCCAAGCCTGGCGGCATAAGTGAGTCTTAAGACTCTTATGGAGTTTGGTTTAGTTGTTAGGATGCTGACTTCAAAACCAGGAGCGTATGAGTTCTAGTCCTGCCTTAGGCATGAAAGCCAGATGAGTGACATTTGGCCAGTCATTCTCTCTCAGTTGGACATTTTCCCTGTTGCTGTAGGAAAAATAGAAGTAGGAAGGAGTATTGTATGTTTGTTGGCTTGTGTTACTTTATAATGTAACAAAGGTGGGGGGAAATCAAATTAAATCAGATCAAATTAATACAATTGATATTTGCCACCATATATTGCTTGGGTATGAACTATGATTTAATTTAATTTAATTTATTTGATTTATAAGCTACCCAATTCTTTCCGGATTATGATGATGATGATGATGATGATTATGATGATGACTGTGTAGTGAAAGGTTCTGCTGATGGAGCACCTAATGTATGATTAAGTATGACGTCTTGTCTACCATTATGAAGAAGTACCAGGCTCTATTACTTCTTCAGCTTCTCATATTCTTTATTCCTAATGTTGTCACTTGACGCCACTATATCTATCATCACTGCAGTCTTCTAGTCCTTGCCTACTTCCACTGTATCTTGTGTGAATGAACAGTACCTGCCTATCTGTCTGGATCTGGAAATTCAACAGCATCTTAGCCCTCTAAAAGACCTGTGGAATCTCCCATCTGAATTTGGGAGTCAAACCCATTCATGGTGCAGATTTTATACATATAATATCAGGCCTTTGTTTGTGCCATTCAGTATTCCCTGTTGGATCTTAATCCTGCCACTCTGATAAATTGTCTTTGAGGTCTCTCAGCAAGACGAGAGAATCTGGAAGAGGAAGAGAAAGGGAGAATTATTATCATTTTCTTCTAATTAATTCTAATATAAAATTTGTTTCTCCACTCTCAAGAAAGCAATTGCAAAAGCTTCAAGTTCTCGTTCTTAAAAATGATATTTGTCTTTAAAAAATGTATAATAATAATAATAATAATAACTTAATAATTTATTAGACTTGTATGCCGCCCCTCTCCGAAGACTCTATAAGGGATAGATCTACTTAATAAATTGAAAACATTTTCAGTCTATAATGACATTTTGAAATAAAGTTTTTCAAATGGATTTAGTTAATCTCTTTATGCAAGCATGCACAGTTTCTTTTTCCTGGTAACATCAGTACATCTCCCTCCAATGTGCTTACTGTATTTACAGCCAGATGTTGCCTTCCCCCATGACACATCCTGAAATTACTTTTGAAAGTAATATTACGGTGAAACATGCCTGCAATTTTTCAAATGGTTGGAAGAGGCTGTTTTGGATTCTATTTTCAGGAGACTTGAGAATTTCTTTTTGAATTTCTCCTTTTGATGGAGATGGCTGGGAGTGCTACTGCTGGAGTGAGAGTGGATGACTACCATATTGTTTTTCAACATCACTGAAAAGATTGGTAGAAATGTTGTAGCTCAGGGGTGTCAAACTTTATTTCATTGAGGGCTGCATCAGGATTGTATTTGAACTCAGTGTTCTGCCTGACTGGCTCAGGCAATGCGTAACAGTCCAAGGAAAAGAAATCAAACACACACGTGCTCTGCTAATCAGCAAACTTGTATTAAATAAACAAAAAGGGTTACTCAAAATAGTCCTTAGTGTCCAAAAACAATGATAGTGCAAGGCTTACTTCAGCCGCATACAAAAACACAGGAAAAAACAAACAAAGACAACCTGGAATGAGCAAAGACATTTCAGGAGTCCTTTTGAATCTTTGGAGCAAACAGCAAGTCCCAGAGTTTTCACCTCCCACTTGTCTGAAAAAGCTGGGTTGAAAACTCCAATGGCAAGGAACAGAAACTTCAGAGCAGGAACAACAAAATAACACAGATAAACAGCCACAGTCTGCCTTGGCCTTTGTTCCCTTTTACCCCTTTAGCCCCCTTTAAGGGAACCACACCCAGCCCTCAGTATAAGAACCACACCCAGCCCAGGTGCTCCTATAATGACTTGTAATACTCTTTAAAGCGATCCCTTCTTTGCATAGCTCTTCGGCTACGCAGATCAATATATTGATCTGCAGAAGAACCCAGGGACGAAAGACTGTCTGAGGGACTGCATGCCAAATCCCCTGGGCTGTCTGCTGAATCCTGCGTCCCAGTGGCCCCGTCTTCCTGGCTGTCTGCCACATCATCCTGGCTGTCTGCCACATCTTCCTGGCTGTCAGCCAGGCTTTCGCATTCACTTTGTGCCGCGTCTCTCCCATCTGTGGGAGCAACAACTGGCCCAGGCCCAAACACAACACTCAGGAGGGGGGAGTGGACATGGCCAAGATGGGCATGGCCACCTCAATGTCACTCTGAGCTCTGTTTTCAGCTGCGACATCCTCCTGCAACCTTTTGCCAGCGTAAACAGAGCTCAGGAGCCCATTTTTGCCTGCAAGGGCACCAAAGGGCCAGTCCTTCAGTGTTTCCAGGGTGGCCTTGCGACTCAGATCTAAGCAACCCACTGGCTAGATCTGGTCCCCAGGCCTTGAGTTTGATACCCCTGTTGTAGCTCATTTTCAGGGTTTTATTTGGGGAGGAGTATATTAAAGTGATAATGGCAGCAGAAAGCCTATGGGATTCAAACTCATCCTATCAACCTCCAAACCTTCCAAAATGACCTTAAGTCCTGAAATGTCTGGTTGAATTGAATTGGGGCAAAAGTTTATTTATTTTTTATTTTATTTATTTATTTTGTCCAATACACAATGAGGGTTTTAGTGAGTATATATCTATATACACATAGTAAAATACATGATGATGGTTATAGAGGAGATACTCATAGTAAAATATATCTAAGAAATAATAGAAAAGAAGGTATAGTAATAGAACATATCAATGAAAGAATAGAAGAAGAGATATAGGAATAGAAGAAAGGTATAAGAGATATAGGAGAGCTATAGGACAGGGGACGGAAGGCACTCTAGTGCACTTGTACTCGCCCCTTACTGACCTCTTAGGAATCTGGATAGGTCAACTGTAGCTAATCTAAGGGTAAAGTGTTGGGGGTTTGAGGATGACACTATGGAGTTGATCATCACTGTACTTGATCATCCCTGTACTGGCTCTTTGTAGGTAGTCTTTGGACAGAAGTCTAAGTAGGAGCAATGTAGGCCAAAAATGCTATATTTATTTTTAAATGTTAGTAATTACATTAAACCTCACATCCACATACTACATTTTTTTCTGTTGCAATCTGTGTCCTCCACAGTCTTTTTCTTTATGATAACAGTTATCTCTTAGTACAGTGCATGGTAAAATAAATTTGCACTTATAGTTCTAGATGTTTATATTAGAACTATGTGGTGGTCAAGATATGTAGTGCAAAAATACAGTTGATTGTGTTTAGGTCCACTTGTAAGGGACATATTAAACCGAATGATCCCACAGCTGCTTTAAACTATTAGATGTACATTCTCGCATGCTCTGAATCACATGTCATTCTTCAGATATGGATCATTGCACAAATCTAATCTATGTACATTAATTAGCTGTTACGTGCTTCATTCAAACAGCAGTCTTGCTTTATACTCTTGTTTGACGATGCATCAATGACTTCCTTGGAGCTGTAAGATTCCTTGTTGTTTCCCTCTTCTGCCTGCCCTGATTCTTTACGCTACATTAGTTTATCTCAAGAAGGTTATTATGCTCCAAATCATGGTGGGTAGGCCATTAAAAAATGGGAATGTCTATTATTTAAGTATACACTCAGGACCTCATTACATCAATATAAAAAGAAGACAACAATGATACTGTGAATGCATTTGAGAAATACTAATAGTTAAAGTGGGTTATTTTATGTATGTGTGGTGTGTTTATTTACCCCCCTCCTTTTCAAAGAAAGAAAATTAGTTGATATTCTTCATGCTATATTAAATTGGTTCCTATGTCAGTCAACACACATCACAGAAATGGCTATGAATGTGCAATTAAACAGTAATTTTCTGGATTTCTTTAAAGTTAAGGCTACTGGTACTCTGCCTAAAAACTGCACATCTTCATAAACAAGGGTAGATAATATCCAATTTTGCCCAAATTAGGACCACAAGTACAACATTGCTGCTATATACCAAATTATAACAGTTGTCTTGTAAGTCCAGTGTTGGTAATGTACTTCAGATCGTGCAGAACGCGGCCGCGAGAGCCATTGTGGGGCTTCCTAGATTCGCCCACCTTTCTGCAACACTCCGTGGCCTGCACTGGCTGCTGATCAGTTTCCAGTCACAATTCAAAGTGTTGGTTATGACCTTTAAAGCCCTGCATGGCATTGAACTAGAGTACCTCCAGAACCGCCTGCTACCGCACGAATCCCAGTGACTGATAAGGTCCCACGGCGTTGGCCTTCTCCAGGTCCCGTCGACCAAACAATGTTGTTTGGCGGGCCCCAGGGGAAGAGCCTTCTCTGTGGCATCCCCGGCCCTCTGGAATCAACTCCCCCCGGAGATTAGAACTGCCCCCACACTCCTTGTCTTTCGTAAATTACTCAAGACCCATCTATACCGCCAGGCATGGGGGAGTTGAGACACCTTTCCCCCAGGCTTTTTTATATTTATGTTTGGGTATGTATATGTTGTTTGCTTTTTTAAATATGATAGGGTTTTATGTGCTTTTTAATATTAGATTTGTTTTCGCTGGAATATTGTTTTTATTGTTGTTGTGAGCCTCCCCGAGTCTTCGGAGAGGGGCGGCATACAAATCTAATAAATTGAATTGAATTGAATTGAAAGCCCTCCATGGTTTAAAGCATGAATTCCGATTGGAACTGTTTATGAAACTTGTTGGCAGGGAATTCTCGGCATTGAAGCCTATTATATTTGGAAGATATCAAGTGGGGTAAATGGTGCTGTACAAAATAATGTAATGCAAAGGATTTATTCTTGTCTTTGATGACTGCCCTGTTAGAACTAAACTGGGACATAGTGACAGCATTTATATTCAAACATGCTTCTGTAAAACTCCACATGCTTCCAAATGGGATGCATTTTGTCTGGGAAAATAGCACCGCATGCTGCTGTTTCAGCAATAGAAATACTTTTACTTTTCTTATAACACCTGGCTTATTATGAACATTTTCACGAGGAAATGCAGGGAGGAAAGGATTGCTTTTCGAAGAGGAAAAATGTTCATAAAACATCTCACCTTTTTTGTTTTGGAGAACACTATTTAGGAAATTTAGATCAGCTAAATTTTGTCATGAGAATGCTGCTTGTGTTTGCTATTTCTTTAGATTATTTAAGTGCTACTAAGTAAAAAAAATAAGATTTTCAGCAAAGTTTAATGTTTAGATTACAGAACTAATAAAATGTATGTTGCTAAATATAAAGGACAAAAGTTCTTATTATTTCCCTTCTACCCATATCTTCTTTATTGCTTTTCTTCCAATTGAAACATCTTTTAACTCTAGTCCAGTTCTGCTGTTACGTTTAGATTTGTTTTCTTGGACAAACTCTACCTTAAAAAAAAAATACGTTGGAGTTTCAAGTTTCAAAAAATGGATATGGTCAGTGCTAGCTTCCCAATTTGAAAGTCATGTGGAATAAAATCCATAACATTGTTTCTAATTTGGAAGGAAAGAGGTGGGATTAAAAAAGATCAAGACATTTCCTCTAATCTGTGAATATTTAAACTGACAATAATATTAGCGTGGTAGGGCTTAGGTCCCAAAACATCTCAGCCACTTATGGCAGACTTGAGAAGGCTGTAGCACAGTTACTTCTCCCTGGCAATGGGAAAGAGTTGATATGTCAACATTAAGCACTTGAACAGAATGATTAGTCACTCAATCTTAGTCAGTTGCTGTCTTTCAGTTTACCAAGATGCTCAATTTTCTATTTTGCTTCCTTTTCTCTAAATATACCATAGAGAATTAGCTCTTTTGAGTAGGTAAGACGCACAGGCAAGCAGGCAACCTTTCTCCAAACTTACTGATCTTCCAGTATTCAAATCTTCAAGAAGCAATGTGAGAAAATATTATTTTACTGAAAGATAGTAGATGCTTGGAACAAACTTCCAGCAGACATGGTTGGTAAATCCACAGTAACTGAATTTAAACATGCCTGGGATAAACATATATCCATCCTAAGATAAAATAAGGGCAGACTAGATGGACCATGAGGTCTTTTTTCTGCCATCAATCTTCTATGTTTCTATCTTGCTAATAAAAAGATGCTGAGCAACATCAGCCAAAATATCTGGATGACTCTCAAATCCTTTGTATAGATTCATTCATTTATTTTTTAATTTTTATTTATTTGCCAAACATGTATGGGATAACAGGTATAAGTATAAACGTGGACATGACACATGAAAAGAGTAAAAGAGACAGTGGGACAAGGATGGCAGGCCTGCTTGGCATGCCCCCTTACAGACCTCTTAGGAATGGGACGAGGTCCATGGTAGAGAGTCTAAGGTAGTGATGGTGAACCTTTTTTTCTTGGGTGCCAAACCCTTAATACAATGCCTTCCGCCCACGTATGTTTACACAACTGCCCCCCCCCGCTTCCTCCCACGCATGTACACAAACCTCACTGAAACCTCTGGAGTCTATGGATGGTGAAAAATGGCCCCAGTGGGTTCTGAGTTTTCAGTAGGCCTGTTGAGCCATTTTTTGTCTTCCCCAGGCTTCAGGAGGCTCTTAAATTGCTTTTGAAACTAGAATCATGGTGAAATATGCCTGCAATTTCTCAAATGGTTTCTTCCTACATTGAAAGAAGCTGTTTTGGTATTCTATTCTCAGGAGACTTCAGAACTTCTTTTTGAATTTCTCCTTTTGATGGAGATGACTGAGAGTGCTACTCAGTGATGCGTTCCTGACCATTCCCATAGGTGCCCATCACTGGTGCTACTGCTGGAGTGAGAGTTGAGGACCACCATATTGTTTTTCAGTATCACTGAAAAGGTTGGTAGAAATGTAGCTCAAGGGTGTCATTGAGGGCTGCATCAGCATTGTGTTTGAACTCAGGAGGTATGTGTGTGGACATGGCCAAGGTGGGTGTGGAAAAGGCAAAAATGGCCTCCCCCGCCCTCTGGAAGGCTGAAAATCAACTGACCAGTGCGAACATGTATGCTGGAACTAGGGCAACAGCTGGCATGCCCTCAGATATGGCTCCATGTGCCACCTGTGGCACCCATGCCATAGTTTTGCCATCGTGGGTCTAAGGTTAAAGTTGTGGGGTTTGAGGAAGTAACAACAGAGTTGACATTGACCACTCTATTGCTGAAATTGTATTTTCTGCAATCAAGTTTGGAGTGGTTTACCTTGAGTTTGTATCTATTGCCTGCTTGTGTATTATTGAAGTTGAAGCTGAAGTAGTCATTAACAGGTAGGACCTTATAGCAGACAATTTTGTGTACTATGCTTATGTTAGACCATAGGCAGCATAGTTTAAGGTTGTCCAAGTCCAAAATTTCAAGCCTGGTGGCATAAGATATTCCATTGTGAGAAGAAGAGTGGAATATTCTTCTTGTGAAATACTTCTGGATCTGCTCAATTGTATTAATGCCTGATATACAGTATGGATTCCAGGCATTGGTCTGGCAAAGGTTTTGTATGCCCTAGTTAGCAGGATAGTGTTACAGGAGAAGAAGCTTTGCCAAAAAAAATCAGTAGAGAAATTTGTTTGCAACAAGGTTTTTCAATTTCAGTAAATGCAAAAGCAATAGATTTTTTATTGTTTCATCACATCATGAGAAGTCTCTTTGACTAATAATATAAAATAGTATTTCCAAATTAACTGGCTTCCAATGTATAGTCTTCAATTTCTATAATTCTCAGAAATGGCCCTGCTCGCTAGGGAACTCTGAGAATTGAAGTCTATACAGGTTGGAAACTGATCTGGAGAAATGACTATTACTGGATTTCGTTTGGACTTCATTATTGTTCATACAGTGCAAATTTGTCTCAAGCAAAAGATATATTGGAAATAATAGTACTTACTGAGCTGGCTAAGTTTGGGCAGCATTCTTAAAACAATTACTGAATTAACTCATTTAATACACTGATTTTTAAAGTAACCACAGTAGATTCAGGAATACTGTATATTAAGCCACTGTAAATCCTATCAAGTTCCAAATCAATCATGTTTTCATGTTGTGCAAATGCAGCTGTTAAATCTTTAACCGAGATGCTTAGGCAATACTACCGTATTTTTCAGAATGCAAAACTAAAAGGGGTTGAAAAGTTGGATAAGCTTTGAAAAACCTACATTCAGAGCTTTGAATGTAGGTTTTTCCAAGTTTCCCCCCCCCCCCAGCCCTAACTATGTGCTAATGATTTTCCTCGCTTCCTACTCCCTCCAAATTTTCCAGCCCTAAGTCTTTGCAGGCTTGTTTTCATTTCCACTCCCTCTGAAAAAGCCTCTTTCAGCCCTAACCAGGGGATAAAATAATGTGCTGAAGCTGAACAGACTAAGGATGCTAGCCAGATCTGGTAGCTCGATTTTTTCCTCTATTTTCTTCCCCCAAAACTAAGTTGCGTCTTATACGCCGATGTGTCTTATACAGGTACTCTGAAAAATACGGCATACAAACACAGGTTGTGTGAGAGGCAAAATTTGATCTCTTTCTCTGCATAATGGAGAGTGACTTTTGCTGGGCTGGGTGGGGGAAAATTTAAGTCTTTTTCTCTGCATTGTTTTCTTAATTTGTATTGTACCCACTCAAACCACATAAAAGGAATGGTTTATTAATTTTTTTTTTGCTCTTCCTCTATAGGAGTAGCCACTTGGTAAGAGATCATTTAATTCAATGAAATTGTAAACCGATCATGAAATATCAAGTGTACCATGATCACCTTATCTTCTCCTTTCCGATGTACTTTGAACAGAAATGGGTTTCTAAAGATTTGGTCACCATCTTCTATATAGAAACATAGAAACATAGAAGACTGACGGCAGAAAAAGACCTCATGATCCATCTAGTCTGCCCTTATACTATTTTCTGTATTTTATCTTAGGATGGATATATGTTTATCCCAGGCATGTTTAAATTCAGTTACTGTGGATTTATCTACCACGTCTGCTGGAAGTTTGTTCCAAGGATCTACTACTCTTTCAGTAAAATAATATTTTCTCACGTTGCTTTTGATCTTTCCCCCAACTAACTTCAGATTTTGCCCCCTTGTTCTTGAGTTCACTTTTCTATTAAAAACACTTCCCTCCTGGACCTTATTTAACCATTTAACATATTTAAATGTTTCGATCATGTCCCCCCTTTTCCTTCTGTCCTCCAGACTATACAGATTGAGTTCATGAAGTCTTTCCTGATACGTTTTATGCTTAAGACCTTCCACCATTCTTGTAGCCCGACTTTGGACCCGTTCAATTTTGTCAATATCTTTTTGTAGGTGAGGTCTCCAGAACTGAACACAGTATTCCAAATGGGATCTCACAAGCACTCTATATAGCGGGATCATAATCTCCTTCTTCCTGCTTGTTATACCTCTAGCTATGCATCCAAGCATCCTACTTGCTTTCCCTACTGCCTGACCATATTTTGTCTACTTCTGCCCTTTAGAGGGAGAGAGGAGGGGATTGAGAACGATCAAGGAGTCATAACTTCCAAATGTCTTTTCCTATAAAAATATCATAGAACCATCAAGCCAGAGGTGATATTCAGCCTGTTCGGAGCTGTTCAGGCAAACCAGTAGTTCCTACCTACCCACCCCAGTGCTATGTTATTTAGGCACGTTTTGAACCTGTGGGCATGCATGCTAGCCACTCATGCAAAAAACGTGCATGCGTGGAAGGCCGTGCATATGCACAGAAGGCCATTTGCATGGCAGGAAGCTATGCACATACATGGAAGGTGCATGCACATGCACGGAAGGTGCATACATGACCAAACCAAGCATGCAGGCACGTTCTCATTCGCAAATCAGTAGTGAAAGTAAGTGAATACTATCCCTGCATCTATTTATTTTTTCTTCTCAATAGGAGTAAAAAGGTAAGATTTTTTCTGAAAGACCGTTGTTATAGTAGCACAACTTTGCTCTGTGATTCCACTTCATGAGGAATAAGAGTGAGAGAATGATGATCATTCAGAAAATATTAGGCAGATTGAGTATAAAATCCTGTTTTGATTGCCAACAATTAGTTATTAATTATAACAAGAGCTAGTGTTGCTTATTAGCATATATAACAAGGATCCTTCAAAATATTCTAAAAAAAAGAGCAAAGGGCCTGTTTCCAGAATAAGTTGTTAAGAGGGGTTAAAGTCTACTGGGAACAAAAAGAATTAATAGGTTTGCCTACTTAGCTAAACCTCAGAGAATTCAGTTTAACTCAAATAGACCCAAACATGTACAGAATTAAATTGATATACCAATCAGTTGTGCTGTAAGAATTTTAACTTGTCTTGCATAGTTACTCTCCAAGGAAAAAAGCTAGAAAAGGATTTAACTGAAAAAATAGCGTTCTCCACTACAGAACTTAGTCATGGACTGGCAGCCTATCTGTCAAATACAGAATACTGTAGTTGTTTCGGCCATGATTGGTTGATAACAGTCAATAGTAACCCCTGGTGCCTTGTCGCAGCTGGAATAGAATAGAACAGAAATCTTTATTGGCCAAGTGTGATTGGACACACAAAGAATTTGTCTTTGGGGCATATGCTCTCAGCGTACATAAAAGAAAAGATACATTTGTCAAGAATCACAAGGTACAACAATGAAAAAGCTACAGTGTTTCTCCTTATGTTGGACAGTGTAGACAACTGAAGCAGTTTGGGTATTTAGGTGAAAAGCTATTGCGTTAACAAGCTGTAAAATACGATGAGTATAGAAAACTTCAGAGAAACTTTTAATTCAATTCAGGGTTTATTTTATACAAAATAGTCTTCAATTTATTCCAATTGTATAGGAATTTCAATTGCTAAATAATGTAGCTGTAAAGCATGATTCCATCATTAACTATGACAATTATTTCAGGATTGCTGTGATTCCCTAAATCCGCAAATTGTTAGGGGATAAATCTAAGATTGATTTGATCAAAGTTAAAATAGATTATGTTGCTTTCTCTGATAACCTGTATGGATGTTTGCTGATCAGGACCGAATAATAAAATTTAAAGATTATTTAATAGATAAGAAATGGGATATAAGGAAAAGGATCTTTCACTGCATTTTAAGAAAGGGTGATAAATTATTTAAATTGTTTACACTTGCAATTAGAGGTTAAATCACTTCTTTATATATTTTTCTTTTTCTTTATTATATTCTTATCTCTTTTCTATTTATATTTTTCTCTTCTGCACTTTCTATTTTTCTTTCTATTCCTTTATTTTTGTTTGTCCATATTTGTTCTTAGCTTTTTAATTATAAGAAAATTATTATATAAAAATGTGTAGCTAACAGAACATCCTTTTCTTCTCCAGTCTAATGTCAGTAGATCCCTCATCATCATAACTTTGCAAGCACAATCAGTATCTAGGATCTTTGTACCACATTCCAATCTTTGACTCATACAGTTAATTAGATGTCCAGGAGATGCAGAACCTTGGATAGCTCCAGATTGTTCCAGAGAGGTTTTATCCCAGTGAAACAAAATGTTCCATTCCCAGTTCTGTTTCTGAAGTCTATAGAGATGTTCCTTGGTCCTGAAATCTTATATCTCAGTGCATGCTGTTAAATAAGCAAAAGGTAATGTGAGACCTGTGATCTAAATGAAACTAATTTAAGAGCTTCTGATTTGATGGGATCCATGATGACAGCTCTATAACCTGGAAAAGAGGAAGAGAAAATTATAGCTGTGTGGGGTTGCTCAGCCAAAGTGCCTTTCCCATAAGAGACCATTAATCATCCATTTTCAATTCTCGTAGGAACAGGAAGTGATGGGTTTTATCCTTCCAACCAGTTTTATATATTACTTTGTTAATTACCTGCAGTCAAAAAAATGAAGTGGGTTATAAATTCAAGTAAGTACATTGCCTGAATCTTTTAAGGAAAATGACCTGGCCGGCTGGCTAGATGCAGGCAGGTGGACAGCTGCTAAAATATACCGTAGATAAGATACCTACTTACCTTGAAAGGAGTGTTGCATGGATTCAATGTCCATTAGAATCAACTAATAGGGCATTTCTAAAAGAAAAGGTTGGAGGGGGATTAATAACAAAGATACAGGTACCAATTTTTGTTTTTTGGGGGGATGGGGTTGGCACTTTTAACCTTCATGTGTTTGTGTTGGCCCAATGAACAAAGAATGACAGAAGAATTACTCCAGAATAATTTCTTTATTGTTGCTCATCTGCAGACAGAAATCTTGCCAGACTACAGCACTTACAGTATCTGCACAACTATCAGATATACCCTGAAACTGTTAGGTGGATCTACCTTATCATTTTGGTTACAGAAAAGAGCAACCAATATGATAAAGGGACTGGAAACCAAGACATATGAAGAGAGGTTGCTAGAACTAGGCATGGATAGTCTAGCGAAAAGAAGGGCCAGGGGGGACATGATAGCAGTATACAGGTATTTGAGGTAGAGAGGAGGGGGTCACTCTATTTTCCAGGGCACCATAGGGCCAGACAAGGAACAACAGATGGAAGCTGAACAAGGAGAGATTCAACCTGGACATCAGGAAGAACTTCCTGATAGTGAGAGCAATCAACCAGTGGAACGGCCTGCCAGCGGAGGTTGTGAATGCCCCAACTCTTGACATATTCAAGAAGACATTGGACTGCCATCTGACTGGGGTGGTGTAGGGTTTCCTGCTTGAGCAGGGGGTTGGACTTGATGACCTACAAGGTCCCTTGCAACTCTAATAAATAAACAAAAATAAATAAAACTATACCTTCCTCCTTTTCCTGCACACAATGATTCCAAGCTTCTTTAAAATATCCTGAGATTTTGAAGTACATTCCAACACAGTTAGTTACACTGTGGTTGGATATGTTTAGTAGTAAGAAATTTAAAGGCCATAGGTTAGAAGTCAAACAGGGACTGTCTTTGTGGAGGAGAAATGTAGCAATCAGAATATCTTTGTGTTGATTCCTACATGAAGGCAATTGCAGAGGAGGTTTAAAAGATCAAAGAAATTTTCTCCTGCTGGGTTAGGGATATCTTTTTATCCAGCATGATCTGAAGCTTTATTGGCCAGGTGGCAGCTTATTAAGCCTGAAGCATTTCAGCTTGTATTTGAAAAGTAGGAAGTGTTCCTCAAGGAATATCACCCAGTAGATGAACAGAAACAGAATCAAAGAGTTTAAAGGGGGGGCATTTAGGCTATTTGCAGCTACAGTATGACATGTTCCCAACTTACATTTAATTTGCAATTATGCCATTTTTTAAATTAAAAAAAGATAAATACTGTTATCAAGTGAGGTATTTCATAGCCTATATTTCAATTTCTTTCCCAGACCATTTTGAGATGCTCTCTACATGGGGCTACCTTTGAAAAGTGTTCGGAAACTTCAGATCGTGCAGAATGCAGCTGCGAGAGCAATCATGGGCTTTCCCAAATATGCCCATGTTACACCAACACTCCGCAGTCTGCATTGGTTGCCGATCAGTTTCCGGTCACAATTCAAAGTGTTGGTTATGACCTATAAACCCCTTCATGGCACCAGACCAGATTATCTCAGGGACCGCCTTCTGCTGCACGAATCCCAGCGACCAGTTAGGTCCCAGAGAGTGGGCCTTCTCTGGGTCCCGTCAACTAAACAATGTTGTTTGGCGGGACCTAGGGGAAGAGCCTTCTGTGTGGTGGCTCCGGCCCTTTGGAACCAGTTCCCCCGAGAGATTAGAATTGCCCCCACTCTCCTTGCCTTTTGTAAGCTTCTTAAAACCCACCTCTGCCATCAGGCATGGGGGGACTGAGATATTCTTTCCCCCTAGGCCTTACAATTTACACATGGTATGTTTGTATGTATGTTTGGTTTTATAATAAGGGTTTTTTTTAGTTGTTTAGTATTGGATTGTTACATGCTGTTTTTGGTCACTGTTGTTAGCCTCCCTGAGTCTGCGGAGAGGGGCGGCATACAAATCCAATAAATAAATAAATAAAATAAAATAAATAAATGTATGCTTCTCTCCTTCAGCTATAGATTAGATTTTGAATCATGTGCAAATGTTATAAACACTCCCTCTACCCCTTAATTCAGGTGGTTTATAAAAATGATATTGAATGAGGGACTCAGAATTTCCACAATCTCCTAAGAAAATCCTTTAAGTAGAATAAGAGATAAAGTTAGTCTAACTAGATAAATCCATGATGCCTCCTGGTAATTACTTCATTGTTTTCAAGATTCTTCCCCCCCCCCCCACTTCAGAGTAATATGTTTTGTGCAGCTCGTGATCTGATTCTCTTTGGAGTGATACATTAAATTGATTATCCCATCATCTTCTGCAGTAGTCCGAGAAATACAGGGATTAACTAAATAAGGGATTAACTAAATGAAGTTCGGAAACTTCAGATCGTGCAGAATGCAGCTGTGAGAGCAATCATGGGCTTTCCCAAATATGCCCATGTTACACCAACACTCCGCAGTCTGCATTGGTTGCCGATCAGTTTCCGGTCACAATTCAAAGTGTTGGTTATGACCTATAAAGCCCTTCATGGCACCAGACCAGATTATCTCAGGGACCGCCTTCTGCTGCACGAATCCCAGCGACCAGTTAGGTCCCACAGAGTGGGTCTTCTCCGGGTCCCGTCAACGAAACAATGCCACTTGGCGGGACCCAGGAGAAGAGCCTTCTCTGTGGCGGCCCCGGCCCTCTGGAACCAACTCCCCCCAGAGATTAGAACTGCCCCTACCCTCCTTGCCTTTCGTAAGCTACTCAAAACCCACCTCTGCCGCCAGGCATGGGGGAATTAAGACTTCTTCTCCCCCTAGGCTGATACAACTGTATGTATGGTATGTTTGTACGTATGTTGGTTTTATACATTAGGGGGTTTTAAGTTAGTTTTTAGTATTGGATTTTTACTGTATATTGTTTATGACTGTTGTTAGCCGCCCCGAGTTTTCGGAGAGGGGCGGCATATAAATCCAATAAATGAATGAAATGAATGAATGAATCTCATATTTCAGAAAATTAGGTAGAATTCTTAGTTTCCCAAAACAACCACTTTATTAAAAGAAGCAGCTCCTGAAAAGGGTGGAAGAGGGAAAAAAATACATCATTCTGGAAAATTAATGTGACCTTTCCATAGAAAGATTTCCTTTAATCACATCTCTGTGCTTAACAGGGCAGATCTGACGTTGATTTGGTAGACTCTTTTTTTTTTTGTACACAAGTCATTAAAAGCATATTGAGGAGGGAAATGTCTGTTTAAAAAATTAACTCAGTATGAAGAAATGTGCATGGCTGTTTCCTTTTCCCCAGAGAGGCACTATTGAAAATCAATTCATTTAATATGTTTAATATTTTTTTTCCTTTCTTGTGTCCTTTTTGGGGAGCAGGTGGTTATATTTTAACTGGAAATAAATAAAAAATATTTTAAAAAGAGAAAAAATAACTCATTTTTACCCATTTGACTTAGCGACCTACATTCCCAACATATGTCTGTAGCTATAAGAACATCTGAGATGGAGACTACAACTAGCCCTGGATTTACAAACACAATTGGGACTGGGATTTTGTGCACCCTTGTTTTGTGATTTTGTGTACCCATGTGGACCCTCTTTCTTTCTTTTTTACAATTTTTACAGTGGTCATTAAACAGAATCACATTGCTGTATGTCTGAATAACATGGTTGTAAAGTGAACCATGCAAACCACTGTTGAGCAAATCCATTCTCTGTAGTGGGTGTTTTATGCCACAACCTGGGGAAAAATTAATTGTACACCTCCCATAATTGCTTTGTGAGAGAAATAGACCATCTCCAAATTTAATATATAAATAAGTAAATAAAAACTGCAGGAAACCCAGAAAAACCACCACATTGAAAATCATGGTCATGTGACTGTAGAACACTGCAACCATTCATAAATGTTGCCAAGTCCTTGAAATTAGACTGTGACCTGGAGAATCAGGGGGCCTGTTTTATAGTCTGCAAACCATACTTTCCAAGGGCATCATAACTTTGAATAGTTGTTGCATGACTGGTCATAAGTCGAAGGTTACGTTTATTTGGGTTTGCCTCTTAACTTTCAAATACTCCTCGGAAGCTGTGAAGGTTTATTTTGTCTACATTTGCATATACTGTACTGTAAATATCTAATATACTATACTAATGTACAATACAGACATGTATATTTGCCAGATGAGTTCAGAGCTTCTCAAGGGGATGTGGATGCTTAGCACTGGGCCATACCTGCTTCCTTGACTATACAGATAATCCTTGACTTACAACAGTTCATTTAGTGACTGTTCAAAGTCAGAAGGCCATTGAAAAATGACTTATGATCATTTTTAACACCTACAACCATTGCAGCATCCCCAAGGTCATGTAGTCAAAATCCAGAAGCTTGGCAACTGCATTATATTCATGACAGTTGAAGTGTCTCGGGATCACATGAGCACCTCAGTGCAGAGGATAATTAGAACTGCAGAAAAATCAATTGCTACCAACCTCCCTTCCATTGAGGACCTGTTTACTGCACGAGTCAAAAAGAGGGCGGGGAAAATATTTACAGACACCTCACATCCTGGATATAAACTGTTTCAATTCCTACCCTCAAAACGATGCTATAGACTAGAGCAGTGTTTCCCAACCTTGGCAACTTGAAGATATCTGGACTTCAACTCCCAGAATTCCCCAGCCAGCAAATGCTGGCTGGAGAATTCTGGGAGTTGAGGTCCAGATATCTTCAAGTTACCAAGGTTGGGAAACACTGGACTAGAGCACTGCACACTAGACACAAGAACAGTTTCTCCCCGAACGCCTTTACTCTGTTAAACAAATAATTCCAACACTGTCAAACTATTTTCTAACTCTGCACTACTATTAATCTTCTCATCGTTCCCATCACCCATCTCCTCCCACAAATGACTATATGACTGTAATTTTGTTGTTTGCATCCTTATAATTTATATTGACTTGGTTTCTAATAGGATTCGATTGCTTATTTGTACCCAGACTATCATTATTGTACCTTATGATTCTTGACGAACGTATCTTTTCTTTTATGTACACTGAGAGCATATGTACCATATGTTTTCAATCACACTTGGCCAATAAATTTCTATT
The DNA here is from genome assembly GCF_031021105.1 of Erythrolamprus reginae. Taxonomy (NCBI): domain Eukaryota; kingdom Metazoa; phylum Chordata; class Lepidosauria; order Squamata; family Dipsadidae; genus Erythrolamprus; species Erythrolamprus reginae. The sequence continues at coordinate 322,113,402 of NC_091951.1, forward strand.
CTGTTCTGTTCTGTTCTTGGTCATACGTTGAGGACTACTTTTCTGTTTTAAATTTGTAAATTACCCAGTCTGGATATTGAGACCAGAAGTGAAGACTTCAATTCCCAGAATGCCCCAGCCAATATAGTCATTGCTCAGAATTTTGGGAATGAAAGTCTACACATCTGCTTATGGAAATATTACTTTGAAAACCACAGATATGGTATGTGCTCTATGTTATAGGCCAGTGGCCCCCAACCTTTTGGGCACTAGGGATCGCCTTCGTGGAGAGAGGTTTTTCCTCCAAATGGAGGGGGGCAGCCTACATCCCATGTGGGTTTAATTTTGCAGCATGGTTTCTGGCACGCTGCGGACTGGTTGGGGACCCCTGCTGTATGCAATGTTTTCCCTTGTTTATATATTTCATTTTTGTGTATGATTCTCTTTAATATTATAATTTTAATTCTCCAATGATGTACCTTTTTGTGGCTGATATCTATCTATCTAATCTATCTATCTATCTATCTATCTATCTATCTATCTATCTATCTATCTATCTATTAGATTTGTATGCCGCCCTTCTCCGAAAGCTCGGGGCGGCTCACAAGATACAATATAAAACAGTGCATACAAAATAAATCTAATTAGTTAAAGACTACAAGCTAAAAACCCAGTATGTTAAAATCAAATCAACCAATTCAATCACAACCATACATCAGGTTTATTGGTCAGGGGGGTCTAAATCTAATTGCCCCAAGCAATTAGATGAGAATTTTGAGACTTTTGCGGAAGAGCGAGGAGGATGGGGGCAGTGCGAATATCTGGAGGGAGCTCATTCCAGAGGGCCAGGGCCCCCACAGAGAAGGCCCCGCCAAATGACATTGTCTGGCTGACGAGACCTGGAGAAGGCCAACTCTGTGGGACCTAACCTGATATATCCCTACATGTGATAAAATCCTAGAACAGTTAGTATGGGATGTTAAAGATATAACTTTATACAAATGTACAGTACATTTGTTCCATGGGCTCAGTACAAAAAGGAAGGAAAGGAAGGAAGGAAGGAAGGAAGGAAGGAAGGAAGGGGAGAAACAACAAGAAAAGTAGTTTAGGAGAAAGCAAGAGAAAAAGGGAATAGGAAGTCCCAGATGCAAAGACAAAATTAGAGTTGAACAAATATTTGGATAAATTCTGCATTTCTGCCTCCAAGCAAGTCTTGATCAGATGGGCTGAAAGTATAATATTAAAAATAATGATATAAAGACATCTAAAACTGACATCTAAGACATCTAAGACATCCAAATCCGGTTGGTAACTTGGAGTTTTGCATTCAAGTGTGCAGTCAGATCAGACCTTTTGCAAAACCCCTCTGACCTTTCTTCAGAAGCCATCTTTGAAGGAAAAATTAAAGAAGAGAGAAAAGGGCATCAGAAAAAAAAGGGGGGGGGGAACCAGAGTAAAAAATATCAGAAGAAAAGAAACTTGGTGGCCCCATACCTATTTTGCACAGTATTCCTTCATTACTTGCTGCTTTCCCGGAACTGATCTGTGCACCTCAAATGTTATTCCCAAAGATGGAGATCCCTTTAACTTGGAGGAGAGATCTTCAAACTTGGTAACTTTAAAACTTGTGGACATCAACTCCCAGAATTCTCTGGCTGGAGAATTCTGGGAATTAAAATCCACAAGTCTTAAAGTTGCCAAGTTTGAAGACCTCTGCTTTAAGTCAAAAAATATTGCTCACTTCTTTTTTTTAGCAACTTTTTCAGGTCCAAATCATGAAAATAAGGTAGGAATGGAAGTGCAAATGTGAATGACTCTCATATTAAAACTTCCCCAGTTTCTGCTAGTTGGGAAGGGAAGTGGCCAAAACATGCTGCCAATCCCTGTATTCACTATAAAGCAGAATTGAACAATCTGTGGCCATCCAGCTGTTTTTGGCCAGTGATTTGCCTGCCTCCTCTCCATTGGCTATGCTGACTGATGGAAATAAGAGCTAGAGCTTAACAATATTTTTCATCTTTGATGTACCTAAAATATACGGTTGACATATAAGGGCCATTTGCCAAAATAGATTCAGAAGCATAACTTCTTCAACAATCTTTTTTTTTTTTGGGGGGGGGGCAGTTTTGTAATTAAAATATTGCATTGTTGAGTAACTTCACTTTCTTGCACACAGCTAATACTAAAAAAATGATCAGGTGAAAACAAGGAAGAACACACTGGGCTTTGTGTTATTGTATATGTCCGTCTCTGTTGGTCACATGCACTGTTACCCTAGCTCAGCCAGCTTTCCTTTGGATTTCCAAGGTGCTTATGTGCGCTGGCCAACTGGTTGTCAGGTTTCTGGAACTCTGGTGCACCTGCACCTCTCATTTTGAGTACTCTGTATCTAAAAGTTTTGGCATCACTGGTATATGGCATCATACTGGATTCCTGGGCTACGTATGGACTTTTATTTCATATATACAATAGCTTGCTGTAGTTCCACTAATAAAGGGCACCTTTCAGTCTACAAATAATAATAATAATAATAATAATAATAATAATAATAACAACAACAGCAACAGCAACAATAACAATAACAACAAAATAATAATAATAATAATAATAATAATAATAATAATAATAATTTATTAGATTTGTATGTATGCCTCCCCTCTCCGAAGACTCGGGACGACTCACAACAATAATAAAACAGTGTGACAATGTAAACAAATCTAATATTAAAAAAGCTTCTGATATATATATATATGTATTTGTCAAATACATTACTGGAGAGAGATTAAAAGGAGAGCAGATTGGCAAAATTAGTGCTGTATATCTTGAAAACAAGTCTGCATTCTCAAACTCTTGCTAAACTCACTTGTTGATGCCCACTGAACTACCAATTCACAGCAATGAGAAATAATGTAAAAGAAACATAAAGAGATAGAAATAAAGTAATCTAAAAGGCATAGTTTACAATAAAATCAGAAAATGAAATAGGTTAAAACATGGATAGGCTGTAAGGAATAAGGTCCAGCAGAATAGCTAGCACATATGTTAATTGTTAGGTGCTTAAGTTCTGATACCAAAGTAACCTATATAGCATAAAGTTGTATGCTTTTGTATGTTATGTTTTGTTTTGTTTGTATATTTTTTTCTTTTTGTGTGTCTCTGTCGTTTTAAATGTAAATATTCAATAAAGATATTTTTTTTAAAAAAAGAAAATAAGTCTGTATTCTAACAGGGCATCATTCTGTAAACAAATGATTACAATTTTGAAAGGTTAATTTTACCTCTCCCCTTCCTAATAAAGCAAGCTATAAATTCCTTAAAACAGGATACTGCAGCATGAGAATATATCTGATGTGCATATGTCTGTTTGTCTGTATGTCTGTTATTTTTTTAGCCAGAAGTTTTAATGGTAAAGTAGCCATAGGGTATTTTTAATCACTGTGTTGCATGCTAGGAGGGTCTTCTCATTAAATGGAAGAGTGATATGCAAATCACCCTTCTCTAACCCGGTGGCCTTTAGGTGGGTTGGAATCCTTCTGGAATTCTTACCCACCAAAGCCAATTGTAGCATTGGCAGGAAATTATATTAATTGTAGTCCCCGCACATCTGGGAGCCCACTAGACTGGAGAAGCTTTTCTTTTAAAGTATTAGTTAATAAAAGTGTGAAATAAAAATACAATTCTGAAGCATCCTCAGCAGAGATCCCCGTGGGTATTATTATAGATGCATGCTTCTGTAAGTTCAAGCTATTAGGGCTGAATCTGAAGCAGTCAGTTTTCAACACATTTGCTCACTCAATTTGTTTATATGCATAAATTACTTGCAAATGGCCTCTGTCTTGTATTTATAAACTCCTGTCATATGAAATACAGATTGGAGATGGTAATGATCCCCCCCCCAAATGTTTACAGGCTGGTATTAGGTTTGTGCAAAGTAGCACAGCTTTGCCATTTTGGGAGTAGGGAGCCCCCTCTGCTGTTAGCTAAGAGTAAATGCTATTATTTGTTATATTTCCCTTCCATTCTTTCAATAGTGATCGTAGGTAAAAGTTGGAAGGACGTGATATTGTGAAGCTTACACTTCAGGTTTCTTTGAAGTGGTAATAACCAGGGCAGGGGAAAGGGCTTGTGGCTTGTTTCCCATAGTTGTACATTCAGTAACTGAATGCAGATTAGAAAAAGTTGTGCTAGTGCCTATAAAATGGTTGGTCTTGCTTACTGTAATACAGCAATTCCACCATACTTGCTCCTTCAGATTATTGTAATACAGCAATTTTATTTATTTTATTTTTATTTATTTATTTATTTATTTATTTATTTATTTATTTATTTATTTAGTTAGTTAGTTAGTTAGTTAGTTAGTTAGTTAGTTAGTTAGTCCAATACATAATACACATTGAGGAGAATAGATATGTAGTAATATAACTAAAGAAACGAATAGAAGAAAAAATATAAAAGTATAGGGGAACAAATTTGAAAGGAAGAAAAGATAAATGAGATAAGGAGAGACAATTGTACAGGGGACGGAAGGCACACTGGTGCACTTATGCACGGCCCTTACTTGCTCCTTCAGATTCCAAAGCTTATGGCAGATGCACATGTATTTCAAAAAAAGTTCTTTACTTGAAGGACTAATTTAAAGTTAATTCTTCATTGTTACATAATTTGTGGATAAGAATGGAACAAAACCAGTTTTGAGGGAAGCAACTATAGTTCAGTTAACAGAACTGTGCAAATGACTATTTGTTCTGTTTGCTTAATGACACCATCAACCAAGTACTCATCTTAACAGCTAAAAATCAGGCGAGCAGCATTTATTAACCTATTTTTCACCTTTTGAAGGATAACCCAATCAAAGTGACTAATAAAAGGCAACACCTTCTGGGAGGGAGGCTTCATGGTATCTGAAGCAGAACATCCAGATTTGGTCCATTTTGTTCCATATAGTATCAATCTTGTGAATTCTAAAGCTTTCTCTTTCTGATATGTATTCAAAATGCACAATTATTCTTTCTTTCTTTCTTTCTTTCCTTCCTTCCTTCCTTCCTTCCTTCCTTCCACCTACCTACCTACCTACCTACCTACCTACCTATCTATCTATCTATCTCTTCATCCCATAATGTTGTTGTTGTTAGTTGCAAAGTCATGTCTAACCTATCCTGATTCCATGGACAATGTTCCTCCAGGCCTCCCTGTCCTCTACCATTCACCGGAGTCCATTTAAACTCACGCCGACTGTTTCAGTGACTCCATCCATTCAGCTCATTCTCTGTCATCCCTTTCTTATTTTGCCCTCAATCTTTCCCAACATTAGGCTTTGATGGCCAAAGTATTTGAGCTTCATCTTCAGGATCTGGCCTTCTAAAGAACAATCAGGATTGATCTCCTCTAGTTTGATTTCCTTGCAGTGCAAGGGATTCGCAGTAGTCTTATCCATCACCATAGTTCAAAGGCCTCAATTCTTTGGCACTCAGCTTTTCTTACGATCCACTTTTCACAGCCATTCATTGCAACTGGGAAAACTTGACTATACACTTGGTAGGGTTGTTGGCATCCAATAATAATAATAATAATAATAATAATAATAATAATAATAACAACAACAACAATAATAACAATAATAATAAGCTATTATGGGATGCCAAGAACATTATTATTATTATTATTATTATCATCATCATCATCATCATCATCATCATCATCATCATCATCATTACATAGCTAATAATAATTAGCATGGCATTTGAAATACAACTTCCTGGGCCTTTCTTCACGTTAAATCAGGCTGGTTAATCATTTTCCATCCACTGAATCATTGAAAAACAAATAAATATAGGATACAATACTAATACAATCCTTCAAATGTAATGATTGATTGCTCATCAGAAAAAGAAGATAGTTATAATACATTAGAGCCATTCCAGGAATCTTGATGGTAATAATTTAATGATAGGGAAAGCCTAATCATTCTCCATTATTTTTAATGTATATACAGTAGTGCTTTTAGGGGGCAAAATACATTTACGTAAGCAAATTTTTTTCAGAGCAAGAGTGAAAGAAGCAGCTGCAGCTTTATTTGTGGGAACTGTTACAATAAAAACACCAAAGAAACAAATCTGGCCTGTTTGGTTGCAGAGCCTGTATTGTAATATCGTTCAATCTGATTTATAATCCAGCCCTTGAATTATAACATCCTTGTAAATAATTCATGAACTCATTTCAATGCATTTAGGTTGGAGGCAGAAAACCAGTGAATTATTAAAGTCATGGAATAATTGACACTTGAGTCTAAGTATCTTAGACTCAATATTACAATATTTATACTAACTGATTTTGGAAACACATATGAAGCAATAAACCTGTTTTATCAGCTGCTTGGTTAGAAGCCTCTTGATAAACATTGTTGCATACAAAGGCAGATGATTTTCTATGTTTTGGCCATTTCAATGGAGCTCTTGAAGTACTGGTTGATTAACGGGCAAGAACAAACAAACAAAAATTAAGATTGTACAGTAAAGGAGATATTGGAAGAAGAGAGGTTGGTTTGAATGTTGTTTTAATATTTTTACATTTTTACAATTCAGGTAGTCCTTGGTTTATAACAATTTACTTAGTGATGACTGGAAGTTACAATGGCACTGAAACAAGTAATTTACAATCTTTTTTCACACTTACATCCATTTACCTTTGCCACTGGTTCGCATTGCGGCCAGAGTACCTACAAGACCGCCTTCTGCCGCACGAATCCCCGTGGCCGATTAGGTCCCACAGAGTTGGCCTTCTCCGGGTCCCGTCACCAAAACAATGCCGTCTGCCGGGCCCCAAGAGAAGAGCCTTCTCTGTGGCGGCCCCGGCCCTCTGGAATCAACTCGCCCCGGAGATTTGAACTGCCCCTACCCTCCTCGCCTTCCGTAAAATGTTGAAGACTCACCTTTGCCACCAGGCATGGGGGGATTAATCTCCCCCACTCCTTTTTCGCTGACCTCTATTATGTTTATGTTCAGTCGGCCTTAGTGTGTATGATTGTGTAGTAGATATGTTTTTTTATAACAATGTATTTTAAATTAGTTTTTTAATTTCTTAACATTAGATTTGTATTTACCATTGTATTACTGTTATGTTGTGAGCTGCCCCGAGTCTTCGTAGAGGGGCGGCATACAAATCTAATAAATTATTATTATTATTATTATTAATAAGGGTTTCTTAGTTATTTTAATATTAGATTTGTCATATGCTGTTTTATTATTGTTGTTAGCCGCCCCGAGTCTACAGAGAGGGGCGGCATACAAATCTAATAACTAACTAACTAACTAACTAACTAGCTAGCTACCGTGTTTCCCCGATAGTAAGACCCCCCCGATTGTAAGACATATGGGGGGTTTCAAGGGGGTCGGCTAATATAAGCCATACCCCGAAAGTAAGACATATGTCTTACTTTCGGGGAAACACGGTACTAAAAGCGAGGGAGCTGCGCGCCCAGGAGAGTCTCCCTTACGCAGCCTGGGGCCAGCTGGCGGTGGCGCGCTGCGCCCAGAGCTTGGGCCACCCGGTGGGCGAGGAGGCGGCCCTGGCCGAAGCGGTGCGGCTCTGGCTGCGGCACGAGTGAGAGCATCGGCGCCGAGGACAAGTCCAGCTTCAAGCCTTACGGAGGGAGCTCGGGCGGTGGCGAGAAGACGGGATTCCGGGTGCCGAGCGCCACCCGCCCGCCGTTCACGCCAAGGACAGGCAGCCCCAGTTCCAGCACCTCGGCCTGCTCGCCCAGCCTCTTGCCCGGCGGGGAGAGCAAAGGCGGCAGCGGGAGTAGCGGAGGCGAGGCGGAGAAGAAAGAAGTGGCGGATAGCTGGCGAGGCGCCGGCTAGAGGGCTGGACCCCGCCGCTTTGCCGCCGCTCCCGCCGCCGGCTTTGCTGGGGTCGAGCGCCACGCCCAGCGGCAGGAACTGCGGGGGGTAGCCGGCGTACGCTCCGGCTAACGAGCCCGGGTAGCTCATGCTGGCCGGCGGCGGCCACAGGAAAACGGTCTGGCCCGGCTTTTAAGGGGAGACGGGCGCCACCAAGCCGGCAGAGCCCCGCCTTGGAGCCCTCGTGGCTTTGGCTCAGCTCGGTGGAGAGGCTGCTGGAAGAAGCCAAGCGGCAAGGGCACATCCGACGGCGCGTCCCGCTTGGCTTCTTCCAGCGGCCTCTCTGTCGAGCTGAGCCAAAGCCACAAGGGCTCCAAAGTGGGGCTCTGCCGGCTTGGTGGCGCCCGTCTCCCCTTACAAGCCGGGCCAGACCGTTTTCCCCGCTGCCGCCGCCGGCCAGCATGAGCTACCCAGGCTCGTTAGCCGGAGCGTACGCCGGCTACCCCCGCAGTTTCTGCCGCCGGGCGTGGCGCTCGACCCCAGCAAAGCTGGCGGCGGGAGCGGCGGCAAAGCGGCGGGGTCCAGCCCTCTAGCCGGCGCCTCGCCAGCTATCCGCCGCTTCTTTCTTCTCCGCCTCGCCTCCGCTACTCCCGCCGCCGCCTTTGCTCTCCCTTCCGGAGCCTGCCGCCGCCGCGTTTCCTCCGCCGGGTTTGGAGTAAGGCTTGAAGCTGGACTTGTCCTCGGCGCCGATGTCGCTGAGCTTCAAGGGTCCACCTTTGGACGTCTCTTTGTCGGCGCCGCTGGACGCGCCGCTGGAGAGCTTGGAAGAAGGCGACGGGTCTGGGTTGCCGATCAGGAGCAGCCCGAAGACGAGCTGGCCCCGGTGCCCAGGACAATATAACACATACCCCGAAAGTAAGACATATGGGGGCTTTTGGGGATAAAAAGAAAGTAAGACACTGCCTTACTTTCGGGAAAACACGGTAGCTAGCTAGCTAGCTAGATAGACAGACAGACAGACAGACAAATAAATAAATATTATTTATTATTTCATGTGTGCTTCTATGCATGCTCAGAGGCAGAATTCAGCCTGAAACGCAGCTGAGGAGCTGATCAGCTGTGCTTTGGGCAAAGAAATAAAGGTGAATTTGTGGGAACTGCTTTGGGCAAAGAAATAAAGGTGAATATTAACCCAGAGGCAGGTGGGAGGGCCCTTTTTCAAGCAATGGAAGAAGACAATAGGGAAAAAAATTGGACAAAAAGATGGTGATGCCCAGGGAAGGGCTACCAAAATTTTAACTACTACACTGTGGGCGTGGCTTATTTGTTTGTTTGTTTGTTTGTTTGTTTGTTTGTTTGTTTGTTCGTTCGTTCGTTCGTTCGTTCGTTCGTTCGTTCGTTCGTTCATTCATTCATTCATTCATTCATTCATTCATTCATTCATTTATTGGATTTGTATGCCGCCCCTCTCCGCAGACTCTGCATTTTCTTTCAACATCTTTCTGTGCAAATTGGATGCTCTGGGGTGGAGCTCCACTTTTGCTACCCCACTGCGTTCCTCCACCCTGGTGACGCCCATGGACCAGCACCAACTGTGATGTCACCAGCAGGTCACTACCAGTTCAGGTGATCAGATCCAAACTGGGAAGAACCCATACCTGCTTACAACCATTGCGGCATCCCCATGCTCATATGACCAAAATTGAGATGCTGGGCCACTGACTCATATTTATAACGGTTGCAGTGTCCTGGGGTGATGTGATCATCTTTTGCAACCTTCTTGACAAGCAAACCAATGGGTTCACTTAACAACTGTGGCAAGAAAGGTTGTACAATGGGTCAAAACTCACTTAACAAGTGACTTGCTTACCACCAGAATTTTGGGGCTCAATTTTGGTCATAAGTTGAGGATTACCCATACAATCAGAAAGGAGGTTTTTTTACCCATTTACTGCTCGATCTAACTTTTCACTATTTATGTATAACTAGCAATTTTCCACTTCATTTTCACTATCACTTACAATTACTTTTACCATTAAATTAAAATATGATTTGTTTACTTGTGGTTTAACACTTGCAGTTAATGATTTGATTGAAGCAGAAAGTAAGTGATAAATCATGGAATAGTAAAATTAAGACAATCTCTTGCCAATAAAAGGAAAAGTGCCATTTTTTAAAATGTCACTTTCTCACCAAAAAAAGAGAAGTGTTTGTCTCCAAAGTACATAGGGCATTTCATGTGGAGATACCCACTGGCTTTAAAATTTATTTCTAAATTGGTTTCCAAAACTGGTAACAAGTATCAGATTAGGGTTCACTAGGAGACTCAAAATAGAATAAAATCTAAACTGGTTATTCTCTCTATATGGTTTGTCCAAGCAGCTTAATTTTTCCCTCAATTTTTTTTGCATTTGTTCTGCATTCATTCTTCACTCCAACTCTTCTTGTTTTATAACAGAAGTCTTAAATACTGATTAAAATTATGTTTATGTTTATTATGAAGTAACCAATTTTCTATTTTGTATAACAACATTTTGGGGGAAATCTTATAGCATTCTCAATGAGAATAATCTAGGGCAAAAGATATTCATCCAGTTGACATGAATGGAAAATTGACATCCAGAAGAGAAGGACTCCATTTAGACTCCCAACATGAAATGAAAGAGAAATATGACTCCTTTATTATGTTTTCAAATAATTCAAGATGGGAAACACCTCCAGCACACAAGATATTGGCATGAAAATAGTATTTTTGTTTCAGGTGTATGTATTAAACCTAAGTCTGTCCATGCATGCTCATAAGACAGTAATGACTATAAAACTAGAAACACAATTACTTTAAGTGTTTACAGAAAAAAGATTGAGTAACTAAATGAAGGAAATAAAAGGGATTAGAAGTTTGGGTTTGGCCAGGGTTTGATAGCTTAAAGACTTTTGTGGGAAAAACATCCCAGAAAAAAAAAGGAAAGAAACTTGAATAAAAGAACTACTGCATTAAAAGCAAAAGAATATTTTATGAAATAGTATAAAATTGACCCAACTATTTATTTTTTCTAGGAGTTAATTGGTGATAAGGTTCAATATAAATATATAGAATGACAGATATGGTTCTACTCACCACTAATCACAGATCTCATTAATACTGGTTCTAAGATCAATAGTTCAAATATTCATATACTAGCTTTATATTATTACAAAATCTTCTACGTAAAGTCAGATATAATTAACTGTATCTCTAGTTCATTAGCTTAGTTTATCAACTTTATATGGTTATTATTCTATTATGGTTACAGTTTGGAGTTTATTTATATGTACTTAAATAATATTTTTTGTAACAGCTACATATATTTTTCAGCAACACAACCTTAACAATTTCATCTAAAAGAAACCTAATTCTTATATCTTCTTAGCACTCTTATTGTTTAAACAATCTCTCAGATTCAAAATGGTACCTATGAGTTTATTTATCAGATATACTTAATTATGCTTAATTACTCATGACACAGCTATCTCCTTCAAATTCAGATGACAGGTCTTCTTTTGTTTTATTTAATCAAAGTTATAGTCTTAGACAGTCACACAACTGGAACCATATTTGACACTCTTAAAAGTACTTTCTGTGTTACTTAAAGTTCTCAAAAAGCTTTCCCGATCTTAGTTATACTGTACATAAGTTTCCATTTTCTTTTCTGATGCAATCTTTCTGACTCGCTGTTGGAATGCGTAGATGCCACTCACATTTTCAATCTAATCTCTTTCAGTCTCTAAATCCGATAAAGATCCCTGGAAAGTTTGTATCCAACTATTTGTTGCGCTGCACCTCTGCTTTCTTTCACCATATAGCAAAGTCTGCTTTTTCTTGCTGTTTCCTTATTCGTTCTTTATTCCTTCACACATTCGCAGATGGTTCCTTCTGATCACATCTCCCTTCTGTTCTATCAGGCTCTCTGGTAGACTCCTCCCACAAATTCACGGGTACAAATTTCAGACACACACACATTTGAAAATTCAAAACAATGTTCTTTATAATGAAAATTCACTTATACCAAGCCCTCTTTTGGTATAGCAAAGAGCACTTGTCTCCAAACAAACTGGTAATTTGTACAAGTCCCTTATCAGTTCTGTGATACTTAGCTTGCAGCTGTGAGGCAATTCACAGTCCTTCTTCTTTCACAAAGTGAAACACCCTTTGCTCTGGTTTAGTTTCAAAGCGGGGAAAAATCAGCACACAAAGATCAAAGTCAGCAAAGCAGTCATGAAACACAAGGATCAGATAATCCTCCACAATGGCCAAACCCATAAGCTGCTATTTATAGCAGCCTCACTAATTACCACAGCCCCACCCAGCACAGGTGGCCTCATTTTCTTTGATAATAATCTCTCAGTTGTTGTTGCCTTTGCATCGCTCTCCGCATGCGTGGCTGTATCATTAACTCTTGTTCTGAATCCAAGGAGGAGCTAGATAATTGATCTCCTTCTGAGCTGTCTGCCACACTCTCCTCCTCCCTGTCACTCATGTCTTCTTGGTCAGAGGAGCCTTCATCAGCAGATTCCACCGGGGGGGGGGCAAAACAGGCCTGCAGCATGTGGATGTCTCCCCCACATCCACAGTCCTTGGGGCAGGAGCTGGGCCAGAGTTAACCACAACACCTTCCAGCAACTTTTTGCACACCCATGCACGGTATTTTCCTATCTCTGGTTTCTCACACTTCTGGATAGCCACTGCCTTAGTGGGTTTTATCCCTGTTGCTTGAGCCCAATTCATATACCTTGTAGGTTCTTACAGTATATTATCAGATCAAATTAAGTCCGTCAATCATGCGAGCTTGCTACTTGTCGATGTCTCAGAAAATGTTTAGATCTCATATCTTCCTTTGTTGCTTGGGGTGTCAGGGCACTAAAGCTGCAATCATAGCAATGACCGCATTTCCCACTGTGGAGTTGCAAAGTTTACCCCTCTTCGCATCCAGTGATTGCTTTTCACCTTGATGTTTGCTGGGTACTTTACTTGTTCAATACCGATCCAGGTCGAAATGGTATTAGCTCAAGAGATAACATAATAACCTCCCTTCCGCCAGCAATAATAGAAGAAGAAACAAACTTTTAACAGTCTAATTTTTTTTAGCAGCCCACCTGTAGGGCAGCTACAATAATAAAATGTTCTACTGCCATTCTAAAAATACTTTCACTGATTACTTTTATCTTCATCTAGGGAGGATAAGATCTTCAGAATCTAGTGCCTGCAGGAATATCCTTCTAGAGATTACTGAAATTTTATTTTAAAAATAACATTCTAAGTGATTTAGCGCTTAATCTAATGAGTACTGTAACTTAATTCTGTGGTGTTTAAATAAATTAAATACTTCATTGAGCTAAGCTTGATCCCTGGTGATTCCTTGAACACTGCCATGTGGTTTTCCTTAAAATTTTACAGAATCAATTGGTGTCGTGGTTAAGGTAAGAAAACCAGAAGACTGAATTCTAGATCTCCCTTAGGCTTGAAAGTCAGTTGGGTGATTTTGAACAGCCCTTCTCTTTCAGCCCAACCCACCTCACAAGGTTGTTGTTATTGTAGGTAAAATAGGAGATATGGGAATTACCGTAGATATGTTCATGACTTTGGGGTTATATATAAAAAAGCAGGATAAAAACCTAATAATTATGTACACCTTTTTATGTTTTGTATATTATGTGTAATTTTTTATCCACTATTGTAACTAAGATATCTCACTTTGGCAGAAAGGTGAGATATAAATGAATACCTGAATTCACAAATAACAATACACTTCATGCAAGTCAGTCTAATTTAATGCTGTGAGTTGAATGTATTTTATCACTGGAATATAATGGGAGGTTATATAAACTTAGAGAACAGTATCTTTAGTTCAATGTGCTTCCTTTTATCCATCCCTCTCCTGGTTATCCAAAACATTCATAATTTGTTTGTTTGTTTGCTTGTTTGTTTTATTTTGTCCAATACATATTACCTTAATATATATATTAAAATATATAGGAGAGACAATAGGACAGGGGATGGAAGGCATGCTGGTGCACTTATGCATGCCCTTACTGACCTCTTAGGAATCTGGAGAGGTCAATTGTGGATAGCCTAAGAGTAAAATGTTGGGAGTTAGGGGATGACACTACAGAGTCAGGTAATGAGTTCCACACTTAGACAACTCGATTACTAAAGTCAAGTTTGGAGCAGATAAAATTAAGTTTGAATCTGTTGTGTGCTCTTGTGTTGTTGTGGTTGAACCTGAAGTAGTCATTGACAAGGAGAACGTTGCAGAATATGATCTTGTGGGCAATACTTAGATCATATTTAAGGCATCATAGTTCCAAGCTTTCAAGCCCCAGGATTGTCAGTCTAGTTTCATAAGGTGTTCTGTTTCGAGTGGAGGAGTGCAGGGCTCTTCTAGTGAAATATCTTTGGACATTTTCAAGGGTGTTAATGTCCAAGATGCGGTATGGGTTCCAAGCAGATGAGCTGTATTCGAGGATGAGTCTGGCGAAAGTTTTGTAAGCTCTGCTAAGTAGTGTGAGATTTCCAGAGCAGAAGCCACGTAGGATTATGTTGACAACTCTAGAAGGTTTTTTTGGCGATCTTGTTGCAGTGAGCTTTGGCACTTAGGTCATTTGATATTAGTATTCTGAGATCCTTTACTGAATGGGGAGTTATCTGTGAGATTTTGTTTATTCAGTTTATATTTGAAGTTCCTGCTCTAAAAATCGAGGACCATATACATAGTCCTCAAATGTTGTTGAAAAATACCTGCCAGCTCCAGTGTGATTGAACATGCTGGCTGTGGACAATTCAGCAACAGTTAGTGCAACACCTGTTCACTTTTTATTCAGTTTTCACCATCCTGGGTGTTGTCCAGATAAATAAAGTTTCGGTCTCCAAATTCTCTAGCTAACAGTGCAGGCTTGGAGTAATGTCTGGGATTAATGATTATATAATCTAATGTTTGAAAAACAAGACAAACTCCAAATAATTTATTTTACTTCAAATATTTTTTAAATGTCTCTATGTTCCTGTTTCTCATAATAAGTGAGTTTACATGTGTGTGCATCTTATTCCTCATAAATATAATACCATTGCTTGAAAAAGAATAAAGTTATTTTCCTCCTAAATGACCACTAGAGGGAAACCTTGAATTACAGGAGGCTTGTAAAACTGTGTTTACTTTTTGGTTAGCTCTGCAATATGATCTGTCCACTTAAGACTTCAGCTATTCACTTAATGTGAATCCATCCTAACTTTTGACCTTCTTTGGATTCCACCTCCTGTAA
Organism: Erythrolamprus reginae; assembly: GCF_031021105.1. Taxonomy (NCBI): domain Eukaryota; kingdom Metazoa; phylum Chordata; class Lepidosauria; order Squamata; family Dipsadidae; genus Erythrolamprus; species Erythrolamprus reginae. Next base: position 322,128,512 of record NC_091951.1, read on the forward strand.
AATGCCATGTGACTGTATAATAGGGCACTATCAGAGTTGTGTGGTCACAATAATTTAATGCAGTTTTGTATCCAATGTTGTAGAGCCAAGGGTCTTTTAAAAAAAAAATCTGGTAAAGAGTAGGCTTCTCTTTAAAGTCATCTATTTTTGAAAGCTATTACATTCAACTTCAGTTTAAAGATGAAGACCATCAGAAAGAAGGGACTACAGTGATCCCTCGATTAGCACGGTCTCGATTAGTGCGAAACGCTACAACACGGTTTTTCACAAAATATTAATTAAAAAATACTCCACGGTTTTTTTGCTATACCACGGTTTTTCCCACCCGATGACGTCATACATCATCACCAAGAGTCACTTCTCTGTCTCTTTCTCTTTCTTTCCTGTCACTATGCTTCAATCATTTTCTCATTTCTCTTTTTTTCTCCCCTTTTTTCTATCATTTCTCTCTCTCTTTCTTCCTCTCTCACACTCTCTTCCTCCCTTCTCTCTCCCCCCCTCCACTTGCCCACGAGAAGAAAAAAAGCAACCTCTGCCGGGCAGCTCCCCTTGTGCCCCCGCTTTGTGCCTGCCTCTTTTGGGGATTTTTTTTTCTTTTCTTTTTTGCGCTGGCGGCGGGAGCTGTTGGGGAGGGCTCTGCCGGGAAGGCCTCTCAGCTGCAGAGCCGAATGGGGGCGGAGGCAACAGCGGAGCCCGGCGCTGGGGCCATGCGAGGCTGTTCATCCAGGGGGGCGTGGACTGGCAAGTCGCCCTCCTTTCTCTCTCTTTCTCTCTCTTATACCACACCGGTAACAGGGAGAGAAAGAGAGAGAGCGGAGGGCACCTTGCCGGTCCACGCCCCCCTAGATGAGCGGCTCTGCATGGCCCCAGCGCCGCCCAGGCAAAGGGGAAACCCCAAGATCGCTTGCCGCTTGCCGCTTGCCGTATTGCAGCGAAGGAGGCGAAGCAAGGCTCCAAGCTGCAATACGGCAAGCGGCAAGCGATCTTGGGGTTTCCCCTTTGCCTGGGTGGCGGGAAGACCAAGGGAAGGTTCCTTCAGCCGCCCAACACCTGATCCGCTCCGCAGCGCGGCAGCAGCGAGGAGCCGAAGATGGGGTTTCCCCTTTGCCTTTACCCCATCTTCGGCTCCTCGCTGCTTCCGCGCTGCGGAGCAGATCAGCTGTTGGGCGGCTGAAGGAACCTTCCCTTGGTCTTCCCCCGCCGCCCCCCCGCAAACTCCACCATCTGCGCATGTGCAGCCATGAAAAAAATGGCGCGCATGCGTAGATGGTGTTTTTTACTTCCGCACCACTATAACGTGGAAATCGATTAGCGCGGGAGGTCTTGGAACGTAACCCCCGCGCTAATCGAGAGATCACTGTATATGTCTTTGAAGCTACTCTTGAGCAGCCCATTAATGTAGGAAGGTTACTCTGTCACAATCTTGACCCAGCATGGTGAGATTTTAGTTAAATTATATTTTAGTTAAATTATTTCTCTGCATGCTATGCATAAATTAGAAAATTTGTACTTTATGCCAATGTCTCTCAAATAGTAGGACAGCCCCCCCGGGGAGAATGGAGCGATGCCAGGGGGGCGCATGATCCTGGGGAGTGTGATTTTTTGCCACAGGGTGTAGGGTTTTTTTTTGCATCGAACAATAGCACACACCACAGAGTAAGAGATATGAAGTGCTTATATTAATTACATCTTAAGAGATACCATAGAAAAATATTCAACAGTGATGAAAAGAAAGGAGGGGAGAGAGCCGCTCCGAGTCTATGGAGAAGGGTGGCATACAAATCTAATAAATAATAATAATAATAATAATAATAATAATAATAATAATAATAATAATAATAATGGAGATAATGAGACAAATGCAAGTCTCCCAAAAGATAAGACAAGGAAATATGATGAAACATATGTAGCACTTGACTTCATTGAGACTATGGTGGAAGATGAGGAAAGACCGATATGTTTACTGTGTCTAAAAATATTGGCAGCGGACAGCATGAAGCCAAATGAATTAAGGCGTCACTGAAACATATTACACCCCAATCATGCTGATAAGACATTTGAGTTGTTTCAGCGAAAATGTGCTGAATATTGCCAACAATTATCCTGGCGGAGAGTGTGGGAAGGGTGCGCAAAATGTTTACTTCTTCCTGGGAGGGGGCATAACTTAAAATAATTCAGAAACACTGCTTTAAGCAGACACTTGTCACAGGCATTTGCTCGTTTTTTTTCAAATGGCCATTCTAATGTGATTCCAAGCAGAGAGGCTTCCTTAGAAATGGTACACCAGTATAATATGGTTGGAAACTTGGCAATTACAGCTGCTAACCTTGTTTTATACTCTGTCTTGTCATCCCCCCCCCCATTTTTCCTGCTGGTTCACTCAATTTACTACAATAGTTAAGGCATAGCTGCTGTGACAGGTATGTCTGGTGATTGCTGTATCTGAATTTCAAGGACCATGCATCTGAATCTTCCACATGGCCAACCTAACATTAGAAGCCCCCCGGAGGTGGGGATGTACAGTCTGAGATATAATAACTAAAAATTCAGGTTGCAAATTGTATTTATTTATTTTATTTTATTTATTTATTTTTATTTATTTATTTTGTCCAATACACAATGAGAGTTTTAGTGGGTATATATAAATATATATATATACACATAGTAAAATACATGATGAAGGTTATAGAGGAGATACTCATAGTAAAATATATCTATGAAAGAATAGAAAATAAAATATAGTAATAGAACATATCAATGAAAGAGTAGAAGAAGAGATATAGGAATAGAAGAAAGGTATATGAGATATAGGGAAACATCTAAAAACCCATTATTAAAACCATACAGCACACCATACATAAATAATATAAACCCAGGGGCTCAATTCTCCCATGCCTGTTGACATAGGGTGGTCTTCAGTAACTTACAAAAGGCAAGGAGTGTAGTGGTGGTTCTAATCTCCGGGGGGGAATTGATTCCAGAGGGCCGGGGCCGCCACAGAGAAGGCTCTTCCCCTGGGGCCCGCCAGACAACATTGTTTAGTTGACCCCCCACAGAAAAGCCCCCACAGAAAAGCCCCACAATAGAATTCTCTCTATTGGAATTTTTAAATGTGAAGGACGGATCACTAGAGAGGTTTCAGAATGACGCTAAGGTATAACAGGAGAATTATATTTTAAAAAATGCCAACAAGAGAATAAGCTCAAAGTCAGTATTAAGGGAAAACTGTATGAAATTTTCAGGCAGCCTGAGGCTAAAGTAGAAGAATCTTCGTTCTGAAAGGAAGAGAATTCATGGAATGTGTTCCACACTGTCTGTGTTTTGACATGCTTCAACTTGCTTGTCCAGTCACTGTTAGTACCTAGCCTTCAGGCTCTTGATATGTCTTTGCTAACTTTAAGAAGTTCACTGAAGTTTATAAATTTCACCCTCCCGTGTTTTCATGAGAGCTTTTTTCCTCAACTTTTATGTGGATTCCCTGGGAATGATTATTAGGCCACTTTGAAGAATAGGATATTGCACTAAGGAGATCTTGTGTCTGATTCACCACTTCTTACTTTCTGCTGTAGTTTATTTTGGTCACCAGCTCTTCCTTCAAGTTGTGACTTTCTCGTAGAGTTTTACAGAGATCATCTGAGGTGGGATTTACCAATTGTTGCCTAAAGAAAACCTTGAGAAAGGCAGAGAGCTTTTGATTTGTCTCCTTGTGACAGGAAAATGCATTATGTTGATGATGCATTTGAAGTGGTTTTGATGACAAGGTGTCCAGCCATGATAAATTTATTGTTTATTTGGTTTGGAGCATACAATAAAGTGAGTTTTTTCCCTTTGAAATATTTATTTATTTATTTATTTATTTATTTATTTATTTATTTATTTATTTATTTATTTATTTATTTATTTATTTATTTATTAGATTTGTATGCCGCCCCTCTCCAAAGACTCGGCTCTGTGGCGGCTAACAACAATAAAAAAGACAATGTAACAAATCTAATATTAAAAATAATCTAAAAACCCCAATTTAAGAGACCAATCATACAAACAAGCATACCATATATAAATTCTATAAGCCTAGGGGGAAGGGAAAAAATTTCAGTTCCCCCATGCCTGACGACAGAGGTGGGTTTTAAGGAGCTTGCGAAAGGCAAGGAGGGTGGGGGCAACTCTGATATCTGGGGGGAGCTGGTTCCAGAGGGTTGGGGCCACCACAGAGAAGGCTCTTCCCCTGGGTCCCGCCAAACGGCATTGTTTAGTCGACGGGACCCGGAGAAGGCCAACTCTGTGGGACCTAACTGGTCGCTGGGATTCGTGCGGCAGAAGGCGGTCCCGGAAATAAAATTATGTATCCAACACAAAGAGCGAGATAAGTCACTATCTAGTCTCAGTGTGAAATCTCAAGTAGCTGAGATCATTAATTCCCTTTTCCATAATATTTTAGGAGTCTGCTTTATTATTATGAGATCCGACATGCCCAGTCAATTTGGTTAACAACTTTTTGTTTGGAACTCTCATGTCTTAATTGCACTACATCCTGTTTCTGAATAAACCAGAAGTCACGAACCTTTCTACTAAAGGAAACAACATTCAAAAGGCGAAAAGGGTAGGGCCCCTGCATCTCAGTGGGAAAGCTGTTCCATAGGGCAGGGCTGCTATGGGTAAGGCATGCTATCAAGGTCCCACCCAAAGACATTGTTTAATAGAAGGACTTTGAGTGTAGGGACAGTTATCTTTAGGGAGACAAAAGGCTACAATGTGCTAATGTTAAGTTCATTCTTGAAGAATAGTTCCTTGTGTAGCCTAAAATGATACATGAGAAAAAACATAGAAACATAGAATATTGACGGCAGAAAAAGACTTCATGGTCCATCTAGTCTGCCCTTATACTATTTCCTGTATTTTATCTTAGGATGGATATATGTTTATCCCAGGCATGTTTAAATTTAGTTACCATGGGGGATGTTTGCCCAGTGAATCTGATCAGCATTCTTTCAGTCCATCATATAGAGAAACAATATTTTGAGAGGGTGAGCCAACACTAATAAGCTGGTAGTTGGAATACTGCATGTACATTGATATTACACGCATGCGGCCCTATCTGGACCAGGAGTCACTGCTCACAGTCACTCATGCCCTCATCACCTCGAGGCTTGACTACTGTAACGTTCTCTACATGGGGCTAAAGTGTTTGGAAACTTCAGATCATGCAGAATGAAGCTGCGAGAGCAATCATGGGCTTTCCTAAACATGCCCATGTTACTCCAACACTCCGCAGTCTGCATTGGTTGCTGATCGGTTTCCGGTCACAATTCAAAGTGTTGGTTATGACCTATAAAGCCCTTCATGGCATCGGACCAGAATATCTCTGGGACCGCCTTCTGCTGCACGAATCCCAGCAACCAGTTAGGTCCCCCAGAGTTGGCCTTCTCTGGGTCCTGTTGACTAAACAATGTCATCTGGCGGGACCCAGGGGAAGAGCCTTCTCTGTGGTGGCCCTGACTCTCTGGAACCAACTCCCCCCAGATATCAGAGTTGCCCCCACCCTCCTTGCCTTTCGCAAGCTCCTTAAAACCCACCTCTGTCGTCAGGCATGGGGGAATTGAAATTTTCCCCTTCCCCCTAGGCTTATAGAATCTATACATGGTATGCTTGTATGTATGATTGGTTCTTTAAATTGGGGTTTTTTAGATTATTTTTAATATTAGATTTGTTTCCATTGTCTTTTTTATTGTTGTTAGCCACCCCGAATCTTCGGAGAGGGGCGGCATACAAATCTAATAAATAAACAAACAAACAAACAAATAAATAAATAAATAAATAAATAAACCACGTCTGCTGGAAGTTTGTTCCAAGCATCTACTACTCTTTCAGTAACAATATTTTTTTACGTTGCTTCTGATCTTTCCCCCAACTAACCTCAGATTGTGCCCCCTTGTTCACTTTCCTGTTAAAAACACTTCCCTCCTGAACTTTATTTAACCCTTTAAGATATTTGAATGTTTCGATCATGTCCCCCCCTTTCCCCTCTGTCACCCAGAAATTTGAAAGAATAGGAAAAGTAACAGAAAGATGAGTAGAAAGATGAGTAGAAAGATGAGTAGAAAGATGAGTAGAAAGATGAGTAGAAAGATGAAGATATTTGAATGTTTCGATCATGTCCCCCCCTTTCCCTTCTGTCACCCAGAAATTTGAAAGAATAGGAAAAGTAACAGAAAGATGAGTAGAAAGATGAAGGCTCTTGAATGACTTGTAGATTCTCATAGAACCCACTGGTTCAATACGTTTTTATGAAATTGGTTTCTTCTTTGTATCTGTAGGAGTACAAAGTTAAAGGAAGGGAAACCTGTCTTTTCCACACTATACTTTTAGTAGTTTCCATAATCAGGGACTATTCTGACGTTGGAACTAGGGTGCAGAAGAATTGTTCAGAGCCCTATAGTGAGGAAGATTCACAGACACAGAGTTTTTTCCTTTCTCTTCACCAATTCTGCTTCTTTTCACATACAGGAAGCAGCAGGTGAAGCTAGGAAAAATCACATCAGATATATGTACAATTAGCACAGGTGCCCCCCAAGGCTGTGTACTCTCACCACTTCTCTTCTCTCTATACACTAATGACTGCATCTCATACGAGCCATCTGTTAAACTACTGAAGTTTGCATATGATACAACAGTGATCGGACTCATTCAAGACAACGATGAATCCGCATACAGACGGGAAGTTGAACAACTATCTTTGTGGTGTGACCAGAACAATCTAGAACTGAACACACTCAAAACCGTAGAAATGGTGGTAGACTTTAAGAGAAACCCTTCCACCCTTCCACCTCTCACAATACTAGACAACACAGTATCAACAGTAGAGACCTTCAAATTTCTAGGTTCTATCATATCTCAAGACCTAAAATGGTCACCTAACATCAAAAACATCATCAAAAAAGCACAACAAAGAATGTTCTTTCTGCGCCAGCTCAGGAAGCTCAAACTGCCCAAGGAGCTGCTGATTCAGTTCTACAGAGGAATCATTGAGTCTGTCATCTGCACCTCTATAACTGTCTGGTTTGGTGCTGCAACCCAACAGGACTGACATAGACTTCAGAGGATAATCAGAATTGCAGAAAAAACAATTGCTGCCAATCTGCCTTCCATTGAGGACCTGTATACTGCACGAGTCAAAAAGAGGGCGGGTAAAATATTTACTGACCCCTCACATACTGGACACATATTGTTTCAACTCCTACCCTCAAAACGTCACTACAGAGCACTGCACACCACGACAACTAGACACAAGAACAGTTTTTTCCCGAACGCCATCACTCTACTAAACAAATAATTCCCTCAACACTGTCAGACTTTCTACTAAATCTGCACTTCTATTCTACTAGTTTTTCTCATCATTCCTATCACCCATTTCCTCCCATGTTGACTGTATGACTGTAACTTGTTCCTTATATCCTAAGATTTTTATTAATACTGCTTCTTCATTGCTTATTTGACCCCTATGACAATCATTAAGTGTTGTACTACAAGATTCTTGACAAATGTATATTTTATTTTATGTACGTTGAGAGCATATGCACCAAGACAAATCCCTTGTGTGTCCAATCACACTTGGCCAATAAAAATTCTATTCTATTCTATTATAAAAAATAGAACCGCTATTCTCATCCCTGTTTCAGGAATCCATTGCTCACGTGCCTTACTAACCTTCAGAATTTTGCCATCAGACAGCAATGTTATTTATTAGTGTTTCTACTCTTTCTCTTGTTCTAGTTAAGAACTCAGATTGGGGAACCTGTTTTTGCCCCTGCAAATAATGTACTTTGGACTTGTCATCTAATTAGCTGATGCATATTTATGACCCATAAATGCCAAATATGCATATGACACACTGAGGTCTTTTATCTGGAAACCAAAAGGAAAGCCAGGGCTTCTCTGGGAGAAATGGAACCTTCATGCTAATACTTTTTCCAAGCAGTGGCTGTGAAATGTCAAATCTAAAAATAGTATTGTCTATCAACATGACCGATAAATACCGGAATATGCAACTCCAACTAAATTGGTTCATCGTTATATCCTTTTAATTGAAGAGCTAGCATATGGTAATCCTGCCTGACCCTAATTGCTGTCTTCCAGAAGTGTTGGATGACAACTTCCATCATTTGGAGCCATCACCCTGTTGTCCTACTAGCTGAGAATGCTGATGGCTGTAGCAAAACAGTCCAGCAAAGCACCAGCTGCAGAAGACAGGTGTCAAACAAATCTGACAGTCATTGCCACGATCTCAATAAAACGTTTTACGGGGTTGGGGTGAGAATCCTCAGTGATATGTATACAGAATTGTTACCAGAATTTTATCACTTTGGGCATTTCAAAGTATAGAAATGCTAGTATGATATTAAAATAGATTTGATTTGACAATTGCATGTTAAAAGGAATTCCTCTGTTACTTCATCATGCATAAATCTTTCTTTCAGCTTTACAGGAGCTACCGTGTTTCCCCCAAAAGAAGACATCCCCTGATAATTAGCTCAATTGGACTTTTGAATGCACCCCCCCTCCAGATAAGCCCTCTCTGAAAATATCCCCTCTGAAAATAAGCCCTCCCTGAAAATATTTAAATGCATGTGGAGCCTCTCCCTGTATTTCCTCTGATTAGGGTTAAGTAAACAGAGCTGGAAATCAGTCTCTCTTGCTCCAAAATGATAAGACCTCCCTGAAAATAAGGCCAAGTGCTTATTTGGGGATTCAAAAAAATATAAGACAGGGTCTTATTTTGGGGGAAACATGGTATCTATGATGATAGCATTTAGTAAGCTATTTTGACACTAAATATATCTGGCTATAGTACTTTGCAATAGTTATCAGTTGGATAATTGACTGATTTCCACGTAATCCAGTCCCAGGAACCTAAAATACAGTAACAGGTTTTATACAGATATGAAAATACTAATCGGAATGTTATGTCCTGAACTTTGGAGTACCTTTAGGATAGAGTATTATTGCTTAATTTAAAAAATCAAATCAGACATACATACAAATTTGTATCTGGGCAGTCTTGGACTGTAAATTGCTTACAACAATTCTAAATCATGTAGTTTTTATTTCTCATCCATACATTATGAATTAGATTTTAATTGTTTTCATATTGTTGTTTTTTTAAAAAACTTCATTCCAATTTTGATCCCATTAAACGTGAACTACAGGATATATTGCAGCTGAATTATTGTTGTATGTGTTTCTGATTGGTGTTTGTGCATTAAATGAGTCATTTCTACCTTTTATGATTGCTGGAATGATTCACTGTATAAGTAGTTTGAAAGCCGTGGAAAAAAAGTAGCAGAAAGGTCATTCACTTACCTTTGAATTCTAGATGCGGAGAACAGATTCCTGCTTTATGTTGGAATATCAGTACCCCAAACAGCAGCAGTATAAGATCAGCAGCAGAAGAACTTTTTGGAGATTAAATAGAGGGCAATGAATGGACTAAAATCAGAATTCTTTCTTTCAGTGTGTTTTCACTTGATTTATTAAGTGTACACATTCTGGGTTTATGTGAGAGAGGTCATGTTTCTCGCAGAGAAATGTTTTTGCATATGTTCAAATGAAATTTTCATTTGATTTTGTTTAGAGTGGTCTATTCACTATATCACACCAAAGTATGTTATGCAAGTTTTTATGTTTTCAATTAATCTGTTTGATCCATGTATAGATTTTGTGATTGGATTTGAAAATTAAAACTGCATCCAAATGAATAATGAAAATTACTCTCTATGGAGTCTATGCAGGGAGATGCAAGAATGAGTCAATATGTACATGTATCCAAAAACATTTGTTATACGAAATTGGTGTTGGCTTATAAAGCAGTCAGACTTAAGCACATGAGCTGCATATGGATCATGTGACTCAGCTAAACTTCAGGACTAGCAGCTGATGAGCAAAATTGTCATATTGATATGTTGTAATGTTTTGAAAGTTTGTACAGAAGACAATTAAAGCCTGAATTGAAAAGTATGAAAAATATTGTATTTACAGGAAAATTCAGTTTAGTTTTAAGAGTTTATATTCCCAATCTGTTGCTAGTTTCATTTCATTTCATTTCATTTATTAGACTTGTATGCCGCCCCACTCCGGAGACTCGGGGCGGCTCACAACAGTAATAAAAACAGTACATAATGACAAATCTAATAATTAAAATCTAAAATAACGATAGTACATTTAAAAGTCTAAAAACAAGGAACCCCAATATATAAAAACATACATACAATCCTATCATACACAAATACTACATAGGCAGGGGGAGATGTCTCAGTTCCCCCACACTTGACGACAGAGGTGGGTTTTGAGAAGTTTACGAAAGGCAAGGAGGGTGGGGGAAGTCCTAATCTCTGGAGGGAACTGATTCCAGAGAGTCGGAGCCGCCACAGGGAAGGCTCTTCCCCTGGCTCCTGCCAGACGGCATTGTTTAGTGAGTCGATGGGACCCGGAGAAGACCAACTCTGTGGGACCTAACCGGTCGCTGGGATTCATGCGGCAGAAGGTGGTCTCGCAGATATCCTGGTCCGGTGCCATGAAGGGCTTCCAGTAAAATAGTAATTTCCAGCAATTGGTGCACTTTTTACACATTTAAAAGTCACATTTTCCATTAATAGTACCATTAGAACTACATGAAAGTCCTCCCAAATGTATCAGTAAGTACAACCTTTTAAAGAATAAAATTGTTTTGTCCAGTCTTTCTGTTGTGTAGTGATGTCTAGTCATGTTCGGTGAAGTGGTTACACATCAGGCTAGAAATGGGGAAGCTATTACTTCTAGTCCCCTCTTAGGGAAAGTGAAATCATCAGGGTGGCTTTGGGCCAGGCATTCTTTCTCCACCCTGTACAAATCTTAATAATAATAATAATAATAATAATAATAATAATAACAACAACAACAACAACAACAACAACAACAACAATAATAATTTAATAATAATTTATTATATTTGTATGCCGCCCCTCTCCAAAAACTCAGTTTTAATAATAACAATAATAACAACAACAACAATAATAACAACAACAACAACAATAACAACAACAATAATAACAATAATAATAATAATAATTTAATAATAATTTATTATAATTGTATGCCACCCCTCTCCAAAAACTCAGAGAGTTTTAATAACAACAACAACAATAATAATAATAATAATAATAATAACAACAATAACAATAAGTAGACAATGGCAAACCACTTCCAAAATCTTGCCGAGAAAGCTATTAAGACTAGTCCATATAGTTGCCAGGATTTAAAACTAACTTGATGGCACACAAAAAAAATCATGTGTATCCATAAATTATTCTTCCATTTCTCATCAATTGGACATGCAAGCTTTATGAGAAAATAAAACCAATTGGTGGTTGTATTCTAGAACTTTAAAATATATTAGCTTACTTGTATCAAGTATAAAGGTAACCAGGGGATGAAATGTTTCAGATTATAAAAATGGTTAGGTCCTTTTTCCTACATAATTCTTAATAATGTTAATGTTAGTATGTCAATAGCAGGTAAGAAAAAAAGTTAATTTGAATCAGAAACTGCCCCATGTTTGGTTTTGGTTAATTTATTAATCAACCAGATTGTAAAAAATTCCACTGATTGACTGATTATATGCCATAATAAATTAGGACTGGCTACGTAATTTTCACCATGATGATCTGTCTCTAACATGGATTTTGAGATTTTCCAATACTGTAATGAACTCATCATTACTGTAACAGAAGAGTCCTTGATATTCTCTGAGCTCGACTCTTACAGATGCTACCTTGTCAGGTAACCTCAGTGCTACAAAAGAGAAGGGTTGCTCTCTGTTTATAAGCAGTGGCTCAGCCTGCCAGGGTTAGTGGAAATGTTTTCTTCTTGGTAGAAGAAGAAGAATAGACTTGAGTACACTTTTGTTTACTCTTTGATTGTTTGTATGAGTCGGTAGATCCTTGATTGGGTATTGTTTATAGTTTGATCCTGTTTTTAATCTCTGCTTATTTGGGTTTTGATTGCTGGCAGGGAAGTATTCTGAGTTTTTGTTTCATTTTTAGCTTTTTGATTGTCTCTTTTGAATGGTGTGTAAATTGTTTATGTGTCTGTTGATGTAACTGAACTCATACACTGCCCTGCTGGTTATCCATCTCTTCTCTTCCACTTTTTTCAACTTTATAGATTTTGCTAGATATTCAAATAATATGTCTGCAAGTAGAATAATTTGACTGGCCATTTGGGCTTTCAGTGAGAATTCTAGATTGATTTGTTCAGTGAGCCAGTTGTTTGTTTTATTGGCTGTCCATGATGTTCTTAGGAGTCTTATTCAACACTTAAGTTCAAAAGCATCACTATTCTTCCTATCCCATTCCTTTAGTGAATATCAAAGCATCTGAATATCTTTTCCAAGGCTTTCACAAGGCTGTAACCAGTGTTAGTCTAAGATATAGTCCAGACGTTTTCAAACTTGGGAACTTTAAGACTTGTGGACTTCAACTCCCAGAATTTTCCAACTAGCTATGCTGGTTGGAGAAATCTGGGAGTTGAAGTCCACAAGTCTTAAAGTTGCCAAGTTTGAGGACCCCTGAAATAGTCTGTGATGTATTTCAGACCCTGCCCAGTCATAAGAAGTTCTCCTTTTCAGAACTGGCAAGATCTAGCACCACAAAACACTTCCAAATCAAGTATTGACTGCAATGCCCAAGTTACATGTACAGGTATGTCTATCTTTCTGGCCAATAGTGGAGCAGGGACCTCTGAACAATGGTAGCTGTGTAACCATGAAATCAAATCCTTGCTCTTTTTTATATATGCCACACAGGACATCTGCCTAAAAAACAAGCAGAATTCCATGGACTTTCCCTTCTGCTCCCATGAGCACAAGTGCTGTAATGAAGCCATATCATAACAGCTCGTGTGATAGAAGGCATTTCTAGAAGAATGTGGGTGTGGCTCCTTATTCCGATGGTGACTTTACACCCAGTTAGTTTTACAGTGCTGCCAGAATCATTAGTAGGATCTAACTATTGATAAAGTTAATGAATGACTGGATTTACCACATGTGATACAGTATTTTTGTAAGTGTATGGGTTGTAACTTTTTCTTTTCTCCATGGCAAGATTTTGTAAAAGAGAAATCCATGCATTTTGTCACAACTATTTTCAAAATTCCAGACATGCTTTCCAGCTCCAAAAGGCTGGGGAAACCTATGTTAAAAATGTAAGGAAAACATAGAAACATAGAAGTCTGACGGCAGAAAAAGACCTCCTGGTCCATCTAGTCTGCCCTTATACTATTTTCTGTATTTTATCTTAGGATGGATATATGTTTATCCCAGGCATGTTTAAATTCAGTTACTGTGGATTTATCTACCACGTCTGCTGGAAGTTTGTTCCAAGGATCTACTACTCTTTCAGTAAAATAATATTTTCTCACATTGCTTTTGATCTTTCCCCCAACTAACTTCAGATTGTGTCCCCTTGTTCTTGTGTTCACTTTCCTATTAAAAACACTTCCCTCCTGGACCTTATTTAACCCTTTAATATATTTAAATGTTTCGATCATGTCCCCCCTTTTCCTTCTGTCCTCCAGACTATACAGATTGAGTTCATTAAGTCTTTCCTGATACGTTTGATGCTTAAGACCTTCCACCATTCTTGTAGCCCGTCTTTGGACCCGTTCAATTTTGTCAATATCTTTTTGTAGGTGAGGTCTCCAGAACTGAACACAGTATTCCAAATGTGGTCTCACCAGCACTCTATATAAGGGGATCACAATCTCCCTCTTCCTGCTTGTTATACCTCTAGTTATGCAGCCAAGCATCCTACTTGCTTTCCCTACCGCCTGACTGCACTGTTCACCCATTTTGAGACTGTCAGAAATCACTACCCCTAAATCCTTTTCTTCTGAAGTATTTGCTTCAAACACAGAGGAAAAATCATATTAAGTCTGTTGTCTAGTGGAATTAGAGAAGTAGGGATAGGGAAGATGAATAGACCTTCGTAATCTGTAAAGAAGTAAGAGGGAAAAAAAGAGGATTAATTGGGAGGTTGTAGCATCCGGTAGGATAGATCACGCAGAGAACATTTTATTCAAGCCTCCCCAAATTGGAAATAATACAGCATTTCCAAATGAACATGTAAAGGAAAAGAATTTATGATTAGAAATTAACATCTACAACTTAATTCTTAGCCAACTGAATGGATATGGAACTGCCATTATTAGTTATAACTATCTGATTCTCCAGTAGTATCTGGAAGGTATTTTCTTTTTATGGTCTTAAAAGGGGATGGAGTGAACGGCATGTAGCTTTGTGTACTATGATTTTTTTATATATTTGAAAAATGAGTACAGTATTTGTCATGTATACAATATTTGGCTTTGAAATACTGCGTAACAGGATAATAAGCAAAAGTAGCCTACGCAAATTGTATTCAAAGTTTGTTTCCTCCAAGTTGTAATCTAAATATTTTGTTTAAGCTCCAGATGATTATTGTGTAATATTAGCACTACTTGAATATCAAGACTTTCACTTCCTTTTCAGTGGATTTAGTTCGTATATCTTTGTTGTGAATAACCTGTTCATCATTTCAATGTCATCCCAAAAAACCATAGCTTGGTGTTTAATGGTGTGTTATAATGTTTTTGATGTTAACATTGAAAGGTGCAAATGTGGTTTACATATTCAGTAGGTTGTGAAGTTCCTAAATATATATATACATAAACAGGCACCCATTAATGATAGTGAAAGGTTGACATCTTCAATTGTCAATTATGACCAAAAACATGAAAAATATAAAAAAATCACTTTCTAAATTAGGCTGGCTTTTTAGCTTGACCAGTTTAATTGTCTCAATTTATATTATTTACTTATTCATTATACAGAATCTTTTTGCGGCATTGTAAGAAATGAGAAGGTTCTAACTTGTACTGCCCCCACTAGGTACAACCTTTACTCAGTGTAGGAATCCACTACTTCATCATTTTTAACTGCAGTCTTTAGTGAAGGAGACCACTTCACTAAAGTTTCCACTTCCAGCTCTTACTATTAGGAGAATTTTCTGAATACAATCCAAATTGACATTCTTGTTACTTAAACTATCCTTGTTCTTTCTTCTGGAGCAAGTCAGAACAATTTTGCCCCATCTTCTGTGTAACAGCCTTTCAGATACTGGAAGGCAGCTATCTCTCTGCATTCTTCCTCCAGGCTAAACATACCCAATTATCACACAATTCTTCAAGTTTCCATTCCAGGCTTCTTATCATATTAGTTATTCTTCTCTAGATGGGCCTAATTTGTAAACATCTTTCCTAAAATGTGGTGCCTTGGCGGTGATATTCTAGGCATGATCTCATCATAACAAAGAGAAACAATGACTTACCTTCATCATATTGTTATACATAAGCAAGGGCAGTCTAGGCCTGCATTTGCTCCTTCTTTCTTATTTTTTTCCTGCCTGGCTGCCTGCCTATGCCATTCTGTAGCACGGGTATCAAACTCATGATGTCATGGCATTGTCATGTGATATAGCGGGGCTTTTTTCTCCTTCACTAAACTGGGCATGGACATGACCAGCATCTGACACATCCAGCCCATGGGCCAGGAGTTTGACAGCCCTGTTCTGTAGGGTCAGATTCATCTTATATTACACAAAGATACCTAAAACCAGGAGTTTGACAGCCCTGTTCTGTAGGGTCAGATTCATCTTAAATTATACAATAATACCTAAAACCAGGAGTTTGACAGCCCTGTTCTGTAGGGTCAGATTCATCTTATATTACACAAAGATATCTAAAACCAGGAATTTGACAGCCCTGTTCTGTAGGGTCAGATTCATCTTATATTACACAAAGATACCTAAAAACAGGAGTTTGACAGCCCTGTTCTGTAGGGTCAGATTCATCTTATATTACACAAAGATACCTAAAAACAGGAGTTTGACAGCCCTGTTCTTTAGGGTCAGATTCATCTTATATTACACAAAGATATCTAAAAACTTTTTCTAGTGTGTTGGTTTCCACCATCCTATATTTTTATGTTTTTCCTATCCCAATTAAGGACTTAGCATTTGTCTAGTTGAAATTTGATTTTATGACACTTGCTCTAATCGTTCAAAATCCCCTTGAATCCTGTGAATTGCAGCTCTTCGTGTTTTATAAGTTCCTGGAAGAATCATGGGGTTTTTTGGTGAATGAGTCAAATGAGGTTGAATTTCCTGCTTGTTTTCCCCCCACCAAAGACATTTGTGGAAAGTGATAAAAGGTCAGTGTTTCCATCCAATAGTGTGGGAATTGCCAGGTTCAGGTAGATCACAAAATTAGATTTCTGATCTCTTACGTTGCCTTCTCTGCCATTGGCTTTAGGTCTATAAACAAGATTGTTATGACTCACTTCTCAGCAAACCAAATAATTTCAGGAAGATATGTTAACTGTAAATATTTGAAAGAGATAAAACAAGGTTTTGACTATCAATTGACAGGTTGTCAGTTTCTCTGACATCATTATTTTCCTCTTTGTTATTTGGCTCTGCTATTTAATACTCTACATTTTATGTAATACCTATTTGCATAATTTTGTATGCTAAGATAATTTTGAAAGATAAATAAATTGTGCACTGATTTGTATTTTATTGTTACAAATAATTGTTTTTGTATTATATCAGTATAGACAAGATGAAGTCTATAGTATTTTACCAGAGAACAAATGTTACTGAATTAAGTTGTATTTACTTCTAAGCAGACATGAATCAATTATAATATAATGTGACTTTATGGTTTAATTGAGCTCAAGACAATCTGTGTGAACTATTTATAGCCATGGGGAATTTATTGTAGGAGGATGAAGAAGAACCATGGCATATGGATGAAATAATTAACAAGTTATGCTGGTGTATGCCAAAACAGGGGTCATTAAGAAACTATAGGATGGTTATCAGCATTCTTGAAGAACTCTTAGTTGTGCTCAGAGTCACTATAACACAAGGTTTTAATTGCATGGAATGTAATGCCATTGTATAAGAATTCCCCCCACCCTCCTCGCCTTTCGTAAGCTCTTTAAAACTCACCTCTGTCGTCAGACATGGGGGAATTGAGATATACCTTCCCCCTAGACCTATACAATTTATGTATGGTATGTTTGTGTGCATGCTTGGCTTTTAATAAGGGCTTTTAGTAATTTAAATATTAGATTTGTTTTATGCTGTTTCTTCTTATTGTTGTTAGCCGCCCCGAGTCTACGGAGAGGGGCGGCATACAAATCCAATGAATGAATGAATGAATGAATGAATGAATGAATGAATGAATGAATGAATAAATAAATAAATAAATAAATAAAAGGCAGTTTCAAGCAAAACCATCCCAACAAGCTACTATTTTTTATCAGATTCCTAAGAGAATTCTTAGTGCTTTGGTTTTCCTACAGATGCAAAAACAAATTTATATTTCTTCTGTCTACTTCTAAAACAAACCTATTGCCTGTTATTGTAGATACACACATTCCCCTTATCCTGATTTGAAGGATAAATAAAATGGAGTTATAGGCATCAGTTCCATTGCAAATACAGTAATACCTCGTCTTACGAACCTAATTGGTTCCCAGGGGAGGTTCGTAAGATGAAAAGTTCATAAGACGAAACATTGTTTCCCATACGAAACAATGTAATATCAATTAATCCGTGCAATGAAAAAAAAACCCGCAAAAAACCACCGCCGCCCGGCTGTCACCTTTGAAACAGCCGGGGGGGGGCTTTCCAGTGTCCTCCTGAACCTGAACGCCAAACCCGAACTTCCGGGTTCGGCATTCAGGAGGCCGCCGAGGAGCCCCCCGGCTGTTTTAAAAGGCGACAGCTGGGGGGCGGGGCTTCTCGGCGGCCTCCTGAACGCCGAACCCAGAAGTTTGGGTTTGGCGTTCGGGTTCAGGAGGATGCTGGGAAGCCCCGCTGCCCGGCTGTCACCTTTTAAAACAGCCGGGGGGCTTCCCAGCGTCCTCCTGAACCCGAACGCCAAACCCGAACTTCCGGGTTCGGCATTCGGGAGGCTGCCGAGAAGCCCCCCGGCTGTTTTAAAATGCGACAGCCAGGCGGCGGGACTTCTCGGCGGCCTCCTGAACCTGAACTTTTGCCGAACTTCCGGGTTCGGTATTCGGGAGGCCGCCGAGAAGCCCCGCCACCCGGCTGTCATCTTTTGAAACAGCCAGGGGGTTTCTCGGTGGCCTCCTGAACACCAAACCTGGAAGTTCGGATTTGGCATTCGGGTTCAGGAGGATGCTGAGAAGCCCCCCGGCTGTTTCAAAAAGTGAGAGCTGGGCGGTGGGGCTTCTCGGCGGCGGCGGGTTCGTAAGAAGGAAAAAGTTCGTAAGAAGAGGCAAAAAATTTCTGAACCCCGGGTTCATATCTCGGGTTGTTCGTTAGATGAGGGGTTCGTATCATGAGGTACCACTTTATATTACAATGCTTTTCTATACAATATACAATATTGCCTTCTGGTTGGTCACCGAGAAAGAATTTTTCAAAATGACCATCAGAGCATGAGTATTTGTTATATTATTATTAACAATCTCTGATGCTAAGGATTCCTACTCCCCCTCTCCACCTGAAAAGACATCTGATCCAATGCAGAGGACTTTCAGTTTCGCTTTTGCTTTCACAGCAGCAAGCAGATTTCCTACAGAACAATTGAGCTAAGCCATGCACAGACTCCTTCTGTTTCCTTGTTCACATAGCAAACACTGTTTCAGTTTCCAAACACCTCTCAACTCTCTCACACACTAACAGGACGCTAGCCAGATAAATACCAATGTGTGCTGGTAGGCAGAGACAGATCTCCCCCCTTCCCTTTATTTTCCTCCTCAGTTCAGACAAATCTGTTCGTTCTACTGTAACACCAGTTAAAGGGGAAAGAGGCAAAAAATTAAGGAAAAGATTTACAAATGTGATTAGGAAAACATGAGTAAGGGAAACTGCCTGTTTCTCCCATGGCCAGTTCTATGTGGCATGTTCCAGTGTCAGTTCACCTGACAGCCTGGTCATCCTCCAGCCAGACAGCAAGACCAGGAATGTTGTTTACAGGGAGATTTTGAGCAATTCATCTGAGGGACAAATTAAAAGTCAATGCTATGCAAATAATGTCTTCACCTGTAACAGAAACTTAGCTTACCCTCTTTAATGAAATAATACAGTCCCCCTTTTAACTACTCATTAATTTTCAAGTGTTGAGTGTCAATTTATCAAGACCCGTCACATAGTTTTGTAGTGAAGCATTGGCATTTAGCTAGTTTTGTATATATTTGTATAATTTACTGAACCGTGAACTAACAAAATAAGTTGAGTTTATACAATATGTTGAGCCACAAAAATCCTAGCAATAATCCTAACTAAGATTAATAATAAGTAGCTTCATCATGGGCATTCACTAGATTTTCAACTGACCTGGGTAATTGTGTTTTGTGAATACAACCTCTGATACTGAGGCTGATATTCAGTAGTTTAGTATTAAGATGCACTGCTTCAGGTCACTTATTTTATAACTCAGTTTATCATTTGAGTGGCCGTCCTACTATTTCCTCTGGTACTGACTGCACTGCTACAATTGCTGCTGGCGCTACTAATAGTAATCCTACTTGATTACAGAGAATTGTATTTATACAGAAAAGCATAGCAGTGCTTTATGTTGCATCTTCTCCATCCAAATATTGGGAGAAAAAAGCCAAACAACAAAAAAACCCTAAGCAACGTTCATAAATTTTTGCAGGTAAAATTGATCATATTCATCTCAGGTTTGAAAACAATGCTAGACTAGTTATCTGCACCTCATTTCAGTTAGACATATCCGAGAATGTGATACTGAGGCAGGATATGTCGTGAAAGTGTTGCTGGAATACTGCTGGTTGATTCTAGGTCAATATGTCAGTGATATGAGAAAGCCTAGAAAGCCTAGAACTACGGCGCCTAAAACACGATTTGAGTATTGCCCACAAGATCATATGCTGCAACGTCCTACCGGTCAATGACTACTTCAGCTTCAACCGCAACAACACAAGAGCACGCAACAGATTCAAACTTAATACGAACCGCTCCAAACTTAACTGTAAAAAATATGATTTCAACAATCGAGTTATCAAAGCGTGGAACTCATTGCCAGACTCAATTGTGTCAACCCCTAACCCCCAACATTTCTCACTTAGACTCTCCACGATTGACCTCTCCAGGTTCCTAAGAAGCCAGTAAGGGGCGTACATAAGTGCACTGGTGTGCCTTTCGTCCCCTGTCCAATTGTCTTTCCTTTCTTTCTCCTATCTCATATATTCTCTTCCTTTCTTATATCCTCTCCTCTAAGTTCACTTTACCCTTATATATATTACTACATGTCTATTTTTCTTCCTATGTATTTGTGTATTGGACAAATGAATAAATAAAAATAAATAAATATCCAACTCTGCTTGTTGCCCAACTGCAAGGAAGCAATTACTATCCTCCTGATTACACAAGTCTTTTTCAATATCATGTCTGGTATCTCAAATCCTTTCCCACAACATTTAACAAGTTGGAAAAGCTGTTTTGCTTTTGTCTAATTTCCTTTAATTTTAATGCTAAAATATCTTGTTAAATTGTATCCAGAGCCACTTTGGTGTAGTGGTCAGGGCAGTAGGCTACAACTGTGGGAGACTAGGAATTCTAGCCCTGCCTTAGGCACAAAAGCAACTGGCTGACCTTGGGCCAGTTACTATCTCGGTTTCATGAAACAGGCAACAGCAAGCCACTTCTGGAATCTTGTCAAGAAAACTGTAAGGACTTGTTCAGGCGGTTGTGAGGAGTCAATACTGACTCAAAGGCATGCGTACGCACACACTTTTATCTAATGACTTGGGTGAAAATATAAGCAAGAACAAGAGAAACATTCATCTTATCCAGGAACTTAGCTTTCAAGAGCTGCTCAGAAGCTTTTAGGAAGCCAACACTGTTTTGGAACATTCTGCGATGCATTTCTTTTTAAATGGAGATTCATGCAGCTACATGGTTAACGTCAGCTGGCAATTTTATTAAAACAGTGTATGAAATTCTACAAACTGAACATTATTTTGTTTTGAATGGCTTGAATCTAATCCTAATCAATTTCATTATTCTAACCTTGAATACTAATATCAAGGGAGAAAGAGAGGAGAGTTTTTGTGGGGGTGGCACAGGGGCTTCAAGTCAGCTTCAACCCTGGCAGCTGCCTAGAGTCACCCCTGCAATTTTGTTGATGTGATTTCAGAAGCGGTTTGACATTGACATTGCCTTTTATTTAGGACAGAGAGGCCCATGGTCACCCAATCCATTTCCTCTGTCCTGGGAATAATCCTATAATTATTTCTGACTTCTTTTTATTGTAATTTTAAACTGAAGCTTATATACTCCACCTCCATCTCCTTTTTCCCCCTGCTAGTCACAAGAAAGAGATCAGTGTTTTTTCAGTTCCATTTAAAGTTAACTCTGCAGCAATCTCTTATACTCACGCATAGATCTGTGTTTAATATTAACTATGGTTTGGGAAAAAGTTTTTTTAAAAGGTTCCTAAAACACATTATGTTTGTCATATCATGGGGGATAATGACACTCTAGTTATTATTATTATTTTTATTATTTATTAGATTTGTATGCCGTCCCTCTCCGTAGTTCCTGATTGCCCCTGCCCCTGATTGCCCCCGCCCATCATCACATCCCCCCCCAATCTATTTCCCAGGTAGCTGCACAACTCCTTCAACACAAAACTCTCTCCATTGTACACTTGGAAGGAATGTGAGAAAGACTGCAATTCCCATCCAAGAATTCACAACAGCCCAGAAATAACAGCAATCCTGTGCTACATGTATTCAGAACTATTTGTTCAAAATATGCAATACAAGGTTAGCTGCTCTTCTTGCAGCGGGGGCGGTAGTTCATAGAGAATGAGAAGAGGAAGGACATGCCTGACATCAGATCCCCTCCCTTCTCCAGAAGGAGAAACTCACAGATTGGAAAAGAGAGCCCAATCAGGCAATCATGCCAAGATTTTAGCCCTCCTCCTGGCACTTTTTTTTGTATACATATACAGGAGTCACTCAAGCAGCTGCAGCATATTAGTTCCAGTAGTTTTGACAGGCGCTGCCACAGAACTGCGAGTCAGTGCATTGTCCCTTCGCTCCGTGTTCACTTACCTAACCAGCAAGAGTGAAGGCTGTTTGGCAGCATGGGCTTGCCGTGGAGAAGCAATGCCTGATAGATTCGGTGGTGGAGTTTTCCTTCCTCCTCTTTGAAATTCAATATTGAAAGCAGGCAGCACCATGTTACAAGCTGAACAGGCTGAATCAGAGGTGCAGCTTGGCACAGTTCCTGAAGACTGAATGAGCAAAGGATATATTTTTTTCCCCTCCCTTTCCAAAGCAGCCAAAACAAATATCATGTTGCATTTGTAGAGGTTTCGTTAATATAAGTTGCTTTGGAAACATGGCTCAGCAAACAGCAAGCCCAGACACCTTGATTGTACCTGAGGTTGACAATACACACTGTCAAAACCCATGGCTTAACGAGGATCTTGTGAAGACCTTGAGGGAAAACCTGTTGCAGCATGAAAAGCTCAAGATATCCCAGAAATCGATTTCTCCAAAGTTGTCGCCCATCATTTCTCCCAGGAATTCTCCAAGGCTGTTGCGCAGGATGCTTTTGAGTAGCAACATACCAAAACAGCGCAGGTTCACTGTGGCACATACCTGGTAAGATCTGAATTGTACTTTCCTTCCCCTCACCCTTTCTGATTTTTTTTTTGGGGGGGGGAGTAATGTTGCGATTTTGTAATCCAAGATTCCTAACCCTTCCTCTCAAACTCCTGGAGATAAATACCATATTTCATACCCATAATGGTAGCAATAGCAATTACACGAGTCTTCGGAGAGGGGCGGCATACAAATCTAATAAATTATTATTATTATTATTATTATTATTATTATTATTATTATTATTATTATTACACATGAAATCTTGTTCCATTATAATCCAACTATTTCTGATGTTGCATTGGCCGAAGCGAGTGTTGCTCCAGGAAACAGGAAGAAAAGCAGTAGGGCTGCCAAAACGGCATTGACTTTCTTTGTCGCTTTCAAAGGACACTTTGTTCCCTTCGTCAGCTCTCTGAAATCTGAAGATTTAATTTATGTGAAGAGCATGGAAGAAAAAGAATATTTATCTGACTTTACTTAAATGATAACACCCTTCTCTTCCCTTCTACCCTGTTAGGTGGGCATAGAGAAACAGTATCTCATGTTGCAATTGCAAAATCTCTTCAAGAGGATATTATTAGATCTGCCTCTCCATCAAATACAGATGAAGGAAGAAATGTAGAGCAAACATGAATTCCAGGCAGCTTGTTTTCAGATAACTGCTATAAAAGGGGTGGTGGTGGGGAACCCCCCTTTTTTCCAGTAGAAAAATCTATTCACTGCATTGTAATTATGAACCGGACAGAACCAGCGTGATTTGTACGTATAGATGTATTTATCAGTTGTTGAACTGACTGCCAGATCATTGCATTTATTTATTATTGCATTTAAATCTATTCTGGGGGGCTTCTTGGTGCTCTTTGAGCTTGCTAGTGTTCTTGCAGGCATTTCATTATTCAAACTAGGTAACATCATCAGTGCTAGTAAGGAGTGCTATTTGCTGTCAGTTTATATTCTGTGTCTTGCCTTGTCAGTGTTGGTGGGGGCAGTCTTAGAGATTCTTTGGTTGGGCTGTTTACTGTTGGCTTCTTTGGCAGTTTCTAGATTGGGTTTGATTGTTGGCCTGAAGTTAATCTTGGAGTTAATCTGTGCTGAACTGGGTGCTGATTGCTAAAGAAATCTATTCTTTATCTATAACTCTCAAAATCACTTATTGGCTTCTCCATCGAAGGTTTTCATTGCGTTTTATAATTTTGCATGCTTTGAATTTTGTTGGCTGGATTGTTTCCTGGAACATCTAAAAGAAATATGAAGCTGAAAATGGTATTGCAATAGGAATGGAGTGATCTCGGTATGCTCTTCACAGAACATTACTTTTTCACGTTAACGTTCATGTCATTTATTTATTATTAGAGTTGAAAGGGACTTTACAGGTCATCACGTTCAATCCCCTGCTTGAGCAGGAAATCCTACAGCACCCCAGCCAAATGACAGTCCAATCTCCTCTTGAAAATGTCCAAAGTTGGGGAGTTCACAACCTCCGCTGGCAGGCTGTTCCACTGGTTGATCGCTCTCACCGTCAGGAAATTCTTCCTTATCTCCAGATTGAATCTTTCCTTGGTCAGCTTCCAACCGTTGTTCCTCGTCTGCCCCTCTGGTGCCCTGGAAAATAGTGTGTCCCACTCCTCTCTGTGGCAACCCCTTAAGTACCTGTATACAGCTATCATGTCCCCCCTATCCCTTCTTTACTAGACTATCCATGCCCAGTTCCAGCAACCTAACAGGTTAGATGCAGATTATTTAAAGACTCAGTTCCATACCTGTTTCCTGTATAAATAAATGTATTTTTAGTACTGGCTTGGTCTTTTAATTTTTAATTTTGGTATTTGTATTTAAAGTAATATGTATGTATCTGTATGTGGAATCTTCCAGCTTGGATCAAATAATATGTTGAACAAGTGCCATATAATTGACATGAATTACATTATACATTGTAATTAATTTAATCTGACAGAACTTTTTTTTATAATTTATGCCAATACAGTATGTAATGAATTGAATTAAATTCAAAAGCTAAGAAACAATTATTTAGCACCTAAAATAACACTTTTTGTACAGAACGTCAAACTAGTTTTAAAGAAAAAACAAATAGTTATAAGCCTGCATATGTGTGTGTGTGTCCTTGTGTGTGTGTAAGAAAAATGATGTAGAGAAAATAAGATTTTTGAGGAAAATAGGCAAAGCAGGTCAATTATATTTGTAGTGCAGACAGAACCTTTATATTAACTTATACTATTAGCTTTTACAGGTTTTATATAATTCAAAATATAAACATTGCTTGTAAAATAACATTAAGGTTATACATATGTATAATATTTTTAAATCGAAAGTTTGATATTTGCATAATCCCCCCCAAAAAACCCCAATACATGACTATTTAATCCTCTCAGAGACAACATTTTTACAATTTAATGAACAAGTATTTAAAATACATAAAATTTTGTACACAGTTAATTTTGCAGATGTTTGGCATTTTCAACATTTTTAAGTATTGGCCAATTCAAAGAATAGTTGAGATTTTATCCATTTGGCTACTATTCCAAATGTGATTGTGCCTTCAGGTCCATTCAGGTTGTGGTGACTTATCTGCACAGGTCTCTGCAATTCTATGAGTGAGAATTACTGATCCCAAGGTCATTTTAGTTGCTCTTTTCTGCACCCTTTCCAGAGTCTCTATATCTCTTTTGAAGTGTGGTGACCAGAACTGGATGCAATACTCCAGGTGTGGTCTGACCAGGGCCTTATAGAGTGGTATTATTACCTCTCTGGTCTTGGAGTGCATTCCCCTATTCATGCAGCTTAGGATTGTGTTGGCTTTTTTAGCCGCTGCTGCACATTGCTGGCCCATGTTTAGCTGGTTATCCACCAAGACTCCAAGATCCCTTTCACAGTCACTTATGGTGAGTGTGGTTTCGCCTAATTTGTATGCATGTTTGGTGGGTTTTTTTTGCCTAGGTACAGGATTTTACTTTTCTCTACATTGAACTTCATTTTGTTCGTTTTGGCCCACTGTACAAGTCTGTCTAGATCTTTCTGTATCTTGTGCCTATCCTCTGGGGTGTTGGCCACTCCTGCTAGCTTGGTGTCATCTTGGTGTCATTAAAGTGGAGGAGGAATGCTTTAGTCCACAGCAGGTGTGACCATCACATTACTTGTGTCCCATCTTGTTTTTGCAGTCCTTTACAATTTTCAATTGTGCACCTAGAATGTGTGACCCATTTGTAGCCTTTTTCAGTGCTCCTTTTGTGGGGACCTTCTAAAAGAAAACAATGCCTAAAGAGGTGTATCGAGCCTTTCATAATTTTAGTGCTCCAGAAGTCCACAAAAGCCAATAAAATAGCTATAAAATTTGATCCATCCTTTCAAGTAATTGTCACTTACTTACTTACTTACTTACTTACTTACTTACTTACTTACTTACTTACTTACTTACTTACTTACTTACTTACTTATTTTGTCCAATACACAATGAGGGTTTTAGTGGGTATATATATATATATACACACACATAGTAAAATACATGATGAAGGTTATAGAGGAGATACTCATAGTAAAATATATCTAAGAAAGAATAGAAAAGAAGATATAGTAATAGAACATATCAATGAAAGAATAGAAGAAGAGATATAGGAATAGAAGAAAGGTATAGGAGATATAGGAGAGCAATAGGACAGGACCCGGAAGGCACTCTAGTGCACTTGTACTCGCCCCTTAGGAATCTGGATAGGTCAACCATAGATAATCTAAGGGTAAATTGTTGGGGGTTTGGGGATGACACTATGGAGTCCGGTAATGAGTTCCATGCTTCGACAACTCAGTTACTGAAGTCATATTTTTTACAGTCAAGTTTGGAGCGGTTAATATTAAGTTTAAATCTGGTCCTAAAAAGAGATAAAAAGACAAAACTCTTCAGTCATGGCTTAAAAGGGTACTGTCTGTCATTCATGCCATGATTTTCCCTAGTTTGTTAAATAAGTCACAAATCCTTGATTTGCACAGAATGTTGAGCAACAACCTTGGCTTACAAAGTACAGTAGATGGATTCTTGCAACACACAAAGCTTAAATCATACAAAATACACTATAGTTTAGTGCGAATGTGGAGCTGGGAATGCAGTTTGCCTTTCCGCCTCTCCGTTTGTTAAGGAGTAACAAAAGCCAATCCCTCCATAAGACACCCAATACGTGTTGAAACTGAACAAATTTCTGTTGAGAAGTGTTTCAATTTATGTAGATAGAACTCATTGTCTACTATTGAATTATGATTGGGCATGATCACAAAACATATGCATTATATTTTTTTGTTGTCACACTTTTTCCAATCTTTTTCTAAGTACCAATTAGGGTACTTCTTATCTCACCTTTTTCATACCCTGGCAATAATTCTATTTATTTCTCTCTCTTTCTGATAAGGCATGGAAATTGAGACTATTGGTATCTAAAAAATGCAATTCAATAGGAAGGGATTATATGTTTCCTTTGGGGATAGCACTACTAACAGAATCACTGATGGGAGTTGAAGTATGTTTCATTTGGTAAAGATCATATTTGGAGAAGTTACCCTAGATCAGGGGTAGGCAAAGTTGACTCTTCAAAACTTGTGGACTACAACTCCCAGAATTCCTGAGTCAATCATGCTAGCTCAGGAATTCTGTTAATTGCACTCCCCATGCCTGGCAGCATAGGTGGGTTTTCAAGAGTTTGCGGAAGGCAAAGAGGGTGGGGGGAGTTGATTCCAGAGGGTCGGGGCCGCCACAGAGAAGGCTCTTCCCCTGGGTCCCGCCAAGTGACATTGCTTTGTCAACGGAACCCGGAGAAGGCCGACTCTTGGGACCTAATCGGTCGCTGGGATTCGTGCGGCAGAAGGCGGTCTCGGAGATATTCTGGTCCGATGCCATGTAGGGCTTTATAGGTCATAACCAACACTTTGAATTGTGACCGGAAACTGATTGGCAACCAATGCAGACTGCGGAGTGTTGGTGTAACATGGGCATACCTAGGGAAGCCCATGATTGCTCTCGCAGATGCATTCTGCATGATCTCGAGTTTCCGAACACTTTTCAAAGGTAACCCCATGTAGAGAGCATTACAGTAGTCGAACCTCGAGGTAATGAGGGCATGAGTGACTGTGCACAGTGACTCCTGGTCCAGATAGGACTGCAACTGGTGCACCAGGTGAGCCTGGGCAAACGCCCCCCTCGCCACAGCTGAAAGATGGTGTTCTAATGTCCGCTGTGGATCGAGGAGGATGCCCAAGTTGCGGACCCTCTCTGAGGGGGTCAATGGTTCCCCCCCAGGGTAATGGACGGACAGGTGGAATTGTCCTTGGGAGGGTAAACCCACAGCCACTCCGTCTTGTCGGGGTTGAGTTTGAACCTGTTGACACCCATCCAGACGCTAACAGCCTCCAGGCACCAGCACATCACTAACTTCAGAATATGTGACTAGAACCTATTATTAATAATAATTTCATTTGTACACAAGCCTGCTCAGCTAAGGTTTATATGCAGATTTCACGCAGAAAAGCCATATCTCAGCTTTCTTCAAACTAGTACCCTTCAAAACTATTGGTGATCATGCCAGCAAGAAAGAATGAGCATTATGTTCCCTACACCTGAAAGGCTCCGGTTGGAAAAGAGCATTCAAACTCCCCATTGGTAATCTGAAGTCTTGATTGCTTCTATTCCCAACATAATATATTTTAGAACTTCTCTTTCAAGTTCAACATTCCATTGAAACTGTTTATCTTGAAGTCTGAAATCTGTTTAAAATTCTGGTTCAGTATTAGAAGATATTTATAAGAGAAGATTAGCATCTTATTTTGGGCTATTTATGTAGGAAACCCAAATTTCTATTAAAAGAATAGTGCCTAAACCATCATTCTTTGCCCATGGCACTGTATAAAGATAGTTTTGAAGTTTTTCATTTTCATTAGATATTTTTTATTTCTCTTTCTTAGGAACAGCTTTCTCTATTCTGCTGTTCTCTAGATGTGCTGGAACTACATCTTTGAGAATTCCCAGCTGTGTGAAATTCCCAGCTGTGTGGCAGTGGGAAAAAATTTGGTCCTAACGCATGTGAAGGACACCCAGCTAGAAGAAGGTTGTTTAGACATTCTGGACAATATTACTCATCTGTAAAAAGAGGAAAACAATTCCAAGACTGTTTTCTGGAAGAAATTACTGTTGTAGTTTGTATGGTTCCATTTTCTGTGGGTTTCTATTTCCTAAATGCTCCATTTTTATTTTATTGTTTTGCATTCTGCATGGCTGTCCAATGATGAAAGTAAATTGATTTTCAAAAATAACGTATAATGTGTTAGGAAGAAAGATGATGTTCCAATATTATCCAATGTTACTGTAGATAAGTTACGGGGCTTTTAAAAATTATAATGACATTATAAATGTGATTACAGTGATCCCTCATTTTTTGCGGGGGATGCATTCCAAGACTACCCGTGAAAAATGAATTTCTGTAGAGGAAATATATATATTTTTATGTATTTAATGAGTATTTGGACTTTTAAAACCCACTCTTTACATTAAACACTCATTCTATAATGCTTCTCAGCTGGAACTACATTTTATATCCTACCAGTTTCTTTAATGGAGTACAGGAGTACTGTAGAAGAATTTTATGAATTTTTAATGGATTTAAAATTTTCAATGGATTTAATGCATTTAAGCCCCCTTTGAAAACACGTGAAATAGCGAATCCATGAAAGATGAACCGTGAAGTAGTGAGGGATTACTGTATATGACATTCAGTGGCTTCTCAATGAAATATATCTACCACATCCACAAGGGTTCTTTATAGGAACTGAATTTGGTCAATATATACACACAGTATGTAAATTCAATATGGGATCTAATTTCAAGAATCTTTTCTTGGAGTAATCTTTTTTGTTACATTTTGTTCTATTTTCTCTTTCTCTTTCCTTCTCTCACACACTGAACCATTGTTTAAAAGATGTTGTGGAAAGGGTGATACAAATTTTCTAACGTATTGCAATCGATACTGTCTCTGTTGTTGATCTCTGAATATGAAGAAAGAATACATACTATCTGAAAATGAATGGTAACATTAATAAAACTTGGTTAGTATTTTGTTATTTTAAGATTGGGGGGAAATACTCATTGTTAGGAGGTTACAATAAAACAAATAGCTGTTCTTCAAAGTCTTTTCAACACAGGACTGCAGTTTCCTATGTGTTTTGATTACTGATGTTGTAGGTGTTACTAATGAGTCACAGACTATGTGGGGGAAATGTTCATCACAGAGTTTACATTTAGTTGGGATGTTAGATATACAGAATATTTTGAAGTACTTTACCACAATGCTGCAAGCTTTTGGAAAACATAGGTAAAAAATAAAGCTTTTAATTATTTATTTGGAAGCATTTGTCTCCCTTAGATTTATAATGAACCTTATTTTATATACCCGTAAAACTTGGGGTCTTCCTTGTAAATATTTCCTCTTTTTGAAATATTTCCTCTTTTTTATTTTTAAAATACAGACAAAGATCTAATTTTGGAGCTCAAACACACCTTTGGAATGAATCAAAGATAGTCAATTTGTTGTCCTTAGACCTTATTAATATCTATTAATATCAGAATATGCAGCTACTTAGTTTCCTTCCCCTGCAGCGAGAAGAAGGTGTCCAGAATAAACCTCAAGGGAAGTAGTATAAATTTGAATGTAAAAGGAATATCACTGGCAAAGAAAAAATTGGACGCTCTACTCAGTTTGATCCTTATGCTAGGTTCAGGCTCTTCCATCATAAGTATCCTATTCCCATTATTGCACTGTGGTGATACATCAGTACACATTGTTGATTGGTTCCAGGAGGCGTGATAAGTACCAAATTGATGTGTACTAAACAATGTTTTCCCATAAGGAATAATGCAATGAGTCACAAGGTAGCTGACACTGACAGGTTCTAGCTTGTGCATGGAGTATCAAACAAATGATGAGTACTGGGACAAAACTGTCATATGTGGAGTACCAAATTTGATGAGTTTCAAAACAGTTGAGTACCAAGGTTCCACTGTATAGGGAATGTATCATTAGAATACTATGAATCTCCTTCATTTATACTCTACTGTTCAAACAACTATCCAAGGGTTGCTATGGTAGAGGACATAGAGTGTTCCTCCATGCAATCAGCAAAAATCAACTGCACTTGCAGTTGAATCTTTCTCCAAAGCTGAAGAAAGATAACTATATATCCACTATATCCAATGTTAGCAGTAAGAAGCAGATCCAAAGAAGATACACAGCACAGTTCTGCCTCAAGTACCACGCTGTCCTATTTGCTAGTTCCTGCTCAATTTGCATTTACAACAGCTTTAATTAACAAAGCGCCTTGAAGATTTGTTGTAAATATAGGTAATTATAATACAATCTAGCATAGACATAGTTTTAGAATTATAGCAATCATAGTCCAGCTTGCTTTACAGCCTGGGGAAGTCATTTCATTGTGCCTGATGGCAGACCTTGCTATGCACTCCAGATTTGTGCATCTATAACTGCATTTCCATTATGCATCTCCCCTGTGCATCTATAATTGCACACAACAGATTTATGCAGGATCAGTGGACAAACCTGTAGGAATTCATGTATTGCTGAACTACAGTTCCTAGGATTTTCTGACATTGGTGAAACTTGCAGAGACAACATTTATGTGGATATGCCTTCAGTTTTGACTCCTGGCAAGTGCCTGGAGTAGTCCCTGAAATTTTCTTGGTAAGGTTTTTTTGGGATTGGTTTGCTGTTGCCGCCTTCCTAGTATTGAGAGACAGGGATTGGCCACAGGTCAGCCAGCTGACTTCATGCCTAAGCAAGACTAGAAGTGGTGGTCTCCCGGACTCAGGAGCTGCCATAAGAAGGTGGAGTCAAGCTATTCTCCTGAGAGTGGGACAAAAAGTAATGATTGGAAACTAATCAAGGAGAGAAGCAACCTAGAACTAAGGAGAAATTTCCTGACAGAACAATTAATTAGTGGAATGACTGTCCTCCAGAAGTTGTGAATGCTCCAACACTGGAAGTTTTTAAGAAAAGATTGGAAAACAATGTGTCTGAAATTGTATAGGGTTTCCTGCTTAAGCAGGGGTTTGGACTAGAAAACCTCCAATGTCCAGTCCTGTCCTGTCCTACCCTAACCTACCCTTCCCTACCCTACCCTAATCTGTTCTGTTCTGTTCTATTCTATTCTATTCTATTCTATTCTATCATATCCGAGTCTGCGGAGAGGGGCAGCATACAAATCCAATAAACAAACAAACAAACATACATACATACATACATACATACATACATACATACATACATACATACATATATTTGTTTTCGTAGATTTTCACGGGTATATGTATGTAGATTGTTCTGAGTTCGGGTTTTGCCCTGTGTAATATTTTGAGTGTCTATGCGACGTTTCGGTGAAATCACATTCACCATCATCAGGCTGAAGTTGTAAGCTTCGTGCTGTTGTACAACTTCAGCCTGATGATGGTGAATGTGATTTCACCAAAACGTCGCATAGACACTCAAAATTTCCAAATCCCACATGGGAAGAAACCCGAATATACCAAGACCGTCATATATATAAATATCCTGCCTGGTACATTAACTAGATTGTGAGTTCTAGTCTTGCTTTAGGCACAAAACAGCTGTGTGACTTTGGGCCAACCATTCTCTTTCAGCCCTGGGAAGAAGGCAATGGCAAACTAGAGACAGTTTCTAGAATCAGATACACAGACTGTCTCTCACTGCAGCATTATTGAAAATCAATCTCATATTAAGTATATATGTACTTTCCTCCCTTGATAACCTCTCTGTAAACTAATCATCTTTGGTGAAGGCTAGTGCGATACAGAATATGTGTTAATGATTATTCCACAAGCATTTTTTGATAGTAGGTAGAAATTTCAATAGCAGAAGAGGGCAAGTGATGTCACGCCATCTCTCAGACTAAAGCATTATTCTCCCAATTTAGAAGAATCTCTTCCTTTCATAGTCAGCCATTGTAAAGACATAAAATGTAATTATGCTAGACTGTGCTTTGCACAGACATTCAGCAGACTGGATCTGATTATTTTAAATGGATCCACTAATAGGAATTATCTAAGAAAATTCAGTTTGAGGCAAATGAATTTATGAGTTCTATGGATTAGGTTGCTAATGCCCATAATATTTTGCAATTTATGCAATTCTAGTTTTAGAACTGAAAAGGAGATTAGATAGTGATTATCTTACACCACCTCTAATGCTCTTTCCAGAGGGGTGGAATTTATTGCTGTGAATGTCTTTCAGGTTGCAGCATAAAGAGAGGTCAGACATTTATTTTAAGATGGCCAGGGCAGATATTGCTAATACAGTGTTTTTCAACCTTGGCAACTGTAAGATGTATGGACTTCAATTCCCAGAATTCCCTACCCAGCAAAATATATATACTCCAAAAGTCTTCAAGGTCAGCAGAGACACAGAAATGTTCTGTATTCAAATTGATTTTGTTAAGACTGTGTTAAAAGCAAGTAAATACCATGATACATAATACTGTATATATAAAGGTGAAATGAAAGACATTAGAATTTACAAAATTTTGACTAGCAGATGTTGTGGTTAGCTCTGACCCTGCTCCTGCCCTACGGACTGTGGATGTGGGGGAGACATCCACATGCTGCAGGCCTGTTTTGCCCCCGGTGGAATCTGATGATGAAGGCTCCTCTGACCAAGAAGACATGAGTGGCAGGGAGGAAGAGACTGTGGCAGACAGCTCAGAAGAAGATCAATTATCTAGCTCTTCTTTGGATTCAGAACAAGAGTTAATGATACAGCCACGCATGCGGAGAGCGATGCATAGGCAACAACAACTGAGAGATTATTATCAAAGAAAATGAGGCCACTTGTGGTTGGGTGGGGCTGTGGTAATTAGTGAGGCTGCTATAAATAGCAGCCTGTGGGTTTGGCCATTGTGGAGGATTATCTGATCGTTGTGTTTCGTGACTGCTTTACTGACTTTGACTTTTTGTGTGCTGATTTTCCCCCCGCTTTGAAACTAAACCAGAGCAAAGTGTATTTCACTTTGTGAAAGAAGAAGGACTGTGAATTACCTCACAGCTGCAAGCTAAATATCACAGAACTGATAAGGGACTTGTACAAATTACCAGTTTGTTTGGAGACTAGTGCTCTTTGCTATACCAAAAAAGGGCTTAGTTTAAGTGAATTTTCATTATAAAGAACATTGTTTTGAATTTTCAAACGTGTGTGTGTCTGAAATTTGTACCTGTGAATTTTTGGGAGGATTCTACCAGAGAGCCCGACAGAACAGCAGATAAGGCAAATGATACATCTGGAAGAGTTATGTGGAAATGAAAATTAACATTCAGAACTGTAGTATAGTAATTGATTGCTCTCTCTTTCGCTCTCGCTCTCTCTTCTCTCTCTCCTTCCCCCCTTCCCTCCCTATCTTTCATCTCTATTGCTATTTTATCTGTTAGTTCATTATACCATTACAGTATTTTAATAAGTTGGTATCTTAATCATCTAACTTGTTAGGAATTTAAATTTTAACAATTTAAATTTTCTTTAATATTTTATGATTTGCATTCATACATTGCTCAAAAAAATAAATGGAACACTTAAAAACAGAATATAACTTCAAGTAAATCAAACTTCTGTGAAATTAAACTTAGGAAGCAGCACTGATTGACAGTCAATTTCACATGCTGTTGTGCAAATGGAATATTCAATGAGAATATTTCATTCATTCAGATCTAGGATGTGTTATTTGAGTGTTCCCTTTATTTTTTGAGCATTATATTATATTTTGGTTGACTTTAAACTCTTGATTTTTCTAACATTTTACTCTCTGCTTTATCTTTATAAATCTTTTATCTTTAATCAGTTTGTATTTTTGTAGTATGTTGCCTTTGTACTCTACTGTGTAAAATTCTGCATAATGATTAGAAGAAAGGGAAAAAAGAAAAGAAAACCTCATAACCCCATTATCTGTCACTATTGGTCAACCCAAGCTAAAACTACTTAAAGTTTAATTCAGCAAAATGTTGACTGTGCCCAAATAATATTGAATTAATAAATTTTCTGGGCTTCTACAATAAACTATAATAAACTGCAACCTACAGACTGGATTTGTACAATCCTGAAGTCTGATAAATTTAGCATGCAGGTTAGGATTAAGCTGCTTAGACCAGGGGGCTCCAGCCTTGACAACTTTTAAGACTTGTGGATTTCAACTCACTAAAATTCTGGGAGTTGAAATCCACAAGTCTTAAAGTTGCCAAGGTTGGAGACCCCTGGCTTAGCGGGTTAACTGTCCTATTCCTGAAGTGTCACAGAGGGATCCACCAGATTCCCTTTTTATCATGCATTCTATTACCACCCAAAGTGCATTGAAAACCAATGTAAATGTATGTTGAATAAACATTTCAAGCTACAACCTGTGCTATGACTATGTGACTTCTATTTAGATAGTGAGTCAAACTTTTTCTGTATTTCTTGTATTTCAACAGTTAGGGAAGGTTACATAAGTTCATTTTAGTAAAAAAAAAAACTGTATTAAGTGATCTGTTCTTTAGAAGTATGTGGAAATGACCTCGAGAGAAAAAGGGATAGCTAATAACTGCTATTTCATTAATATGTGTATTCTTCTTTTAATGGCTGGGCATCATACCATCGGATAAAAGTAAATTTCTAATCTTCCCACAATTATTTCAGTAAAAACCCAGGAATTTAGACATTAAGATGAGGGGTGGGTTCTAACTTAACTTGCTGCTGGCTTGCTTCCTCATTCATTGCATGGGCGTGCATGCAGGAGCATGCACAGTGCTAAAAACCCAGCAAAAAAAGAGATGGCGCCTACAGTGCAACCGAGAGAGCTGGTTCAGGGGCGTGTCCAGCCGGCCATCACTGATGGTTTGGCGAATGGGGAGATATTCCCATTACGAGTTCTATAGAACCAGTCCGAACTGGCAGCAACCTATCTCTGATTATGACAGAAGGAGAAAAACTTTTCTACCTTCACTTTCCATACTGTGTGACTTTGTATTTCTCTTTCTTGACTATATTTTCTACAGCATTTGTAAATACAATGAGTAAAGGGAAATCAGGGTGCAAATGTTTTAGCCATTTATTTCAGAGACAAGGAAAATATTTACTTTCCACTTCACTGATTGGAATTAATGCATGCTTTTGATCTCTGTAACCCAGAGTTGAATATAATCTATTGTCTAACTTCTGGCTAGCTGAGTAACATTTCCAGTCATCCAGCTGTGGATTGAAATTTTTTGAGCACACAGCAGTAGATGCTCTCATGATCATCTGCCATGGGCAACAGATGGAAGAAATTGGCTGTAGAAGGCTATGAATTCTCATGCTGCCATGGTCTCTTACTAAAGGTGGCAGTAAAGGTTTTCCCTGTCCAGTCATTTTCAACTCTGGAGGGCAGTGCTCATCTCATCTCCTTAGCCAAGGGAGTCAGCATTGTCTGAAGACATTTCTGTAGTCATGTGGCCAGCATGACCAACATTCCCTCTAAGCTGTGCGGCCGTGCAAGTAACAAAAGAATGGCACACGGCAGTTTCTAACTGCTGCACACCATTTTCTAACATTAGAGGCTGCGCGACTACACACCCATGCACGTGACTAGAGAATGGTGCTGTTTTCTAACTTTAGAGGGATCATTGAGCATGACTATACCTTTTTAGCTACTTGCATTGGCGTGCTTTCAAACTGCTAGCTGGGCAGGAGCTGGGGCAAGTAACAGGAACTCACCCCATCGTGTGGTGCTTGGGTCATGAGTCACCTGTCAGTATTCCACCAGACAAACTCAGCAGACCCTAGGAAGTCCACCTGTGGGTCTGATCCAATGCCTTAGTGGACAATGAGGACCAAAAATGTATGATGAATAATTTTATAAACAGTTGCAGGCTCATACATTTTAATAGATAGGTGATAGAGAAGGCTTGTTGCTAAACAGAAATAACATCTTTTTATTTGAGCCAATGGAAGAGAACCTTGTCTACTATTACAGGTCTAGCTTCCTTCGAATCTTCCCAGTTATAGCTTGGTATCTAGTTGGTATACAGTGTACCCTCACTTTTCACGGGGGATGCGTTCCAAGACTGCCCGCGAAAGTTGAATTTCCGCGAAGTAGAGATGTGGAAGTAAATACACTATTTTTGGCTATGAACAGTATCACAAGCCCTCCCTTAACACATTAAACCCCTAAATTGCAATTTCCCATTCCCTTAGCAACCATTCAGATTATTACTCACCATGTTTATTTATTAAAGTTTATTTTAAAAAATATTTATTAAAGGCAGACAAAAGTTTGGCAATGACATATGACATCATCGGGTGGGAAAAACCATGGTATAGGGGGAAAAACCCGCAAAGTATTTTTTACTTAATATTTTTGAAAAACCGTGGTATAGACTTTCCGCGAAGTTCGAACCCGTGAAAATCGAGGGAACACTGTATAACCAATAATGGGCAGCTCTCAGAACTGGGATGGGGGATGTTGCTCTGGTAGTGAAAATGGAGTTGGTGGGCAGCTCCAGCGGACTGGCAGTCAGGCGCATGCGCCCAGCACAAGATTTGCTTCCTGCGCATGTGCAGCAAGCAAAATGTCATGCAAAAATGCACACAACTGCAAGATTTCGGTGATTTTCATTGATTTTTTACTTCTGCACATGCACAGAAGCAAAAAAATCCAATGAAAATTGCTTAAATCTTGCATCCTTGTGCAAGATTTCATTTCCTGCGCATGCGCAGGAAGCAAATCTTATGCCAGGCATGCATGCCTGACCCCCACCCATGCACCAGACCCCTGCCCACATGCCCGTGTGTCCATGTGCCCACACCTGCTACCCGCCCAGAGAGGTAAACGGAGGTAAGTGCTGCCCCTCACTGTATATAATGCATACAGTTTATGCATGGCATGTTTGTGTGTATGTTTTGCTTTTTAATAAGGGGTTTTTAGGGGTTTTTAGTGACTTTTAATTATTAGATTTGTTATACATTGTTTTTATTATTGCTGTGAGCTGCCCCGAGTCTGCGGAGAGGGGCAGCATACAAATCTAAATAATAATAATAATAATAATAATAATAATAATAATAATAATAATAATAATAATAATAATAAAAAAACTTGTGCCGGAACTACCATTTACCACTGGCAAAGAACTGGTGGGATCATAAGCCCGAAAAAGTGGTTGAAAATGAGCAAGCAAAACTACTGTGGAACTTCCAACTTCAGACTGACCGAATTCTGAAGCATAACACACCAGACATTGTGATCATGGAGAAAAAGAAAGTATGGATCATCGACATTGCAATCCCAGGAGACAGCAGAATTGAGGAGAAGCAGCTAGAGAAATTAGTGAAATACGAAGATCTAAAAATCGAGCTGCAACGACTCTGGCATAAGCCAGTGAAAGTGGTCCCAGTGGTACTTGGCATGCTGGGCATAGTACCAAAGGATCTCAGCGGACATTTGAAAACCATCGGAATTGACAAAATCTCCATCTGTCAATTGCAAAAGGCCGCTTTACTGGGATCGGCAAACATAATTCGCCGCTACATCATGCAGTCCTAGGTGCTTGGGAAGCGCCCGACTGGTGATGAAATACAAAATCCAGCATAGTGGTCTCGTTTGCTGTGTTGTACTGACAATAATAATAATAATAATAATAATAATAATAATAACAACAACAACAACAACAACAACAACAACAACAACAACAACTGGAGTAATATACCAACAATAAAACATCTTGCAGCAATTTTGTCTAAATCTAACTAGGAGTAAATTTGATTTTCTTCTTCCACTGAACATTGTTGCTAATTCCAAATCATTTTAACTTTTGATATCTCTTTATTTACAATATAGGATGCAAGCAAAGCATTCATGACAAGTTTGTTTATTTCTCTGGCATCAAATGGAGAGAAAGCTAAGCAGAAAAGAAGACTATATTACTGAGTGATCTGACCAATTAGAATCCAGGCATAAATGCAAACTAATTTTAGAACAAAAGATAAAAGCAAGACGGAATTAATTAGATTTAATGGAACTACATAAATGAGATTTACAAGAGTAAGTGATAATGAGTTGTTCTGTTCTCAATTAGTACTCAAGAAATGGTAGTGCTGCCAATGATCATCCATGGCCAGCACCTCCTGGGAGTAAATCACAGGTAGATAAAATGATACACACAAAAAGGCAAAAAGAGTGTTGAGTCCCTTGTTGTATAAGCCCTTGTTAGCAGAAACAGTGGAAAACTTATAATGCATTGATTGGGAATAGAATCAATATTATAAAAGGGGCTGAAATTTTCATTAGCTTAAAGCAACAATTAATTAATTAATTAGACTTCTATGCCACCCAATCCCGAAGGACTCAGGGCAACTTACAACAATAAAAGAAAAATATTAGAAGAAGTCAAAAATATTATCTAATCTCTAAAATCCTAATAAAACTAGTATAAAATGGACACAACAACATGCATACACACCAATCCAACACATTCATACTGTTCTGTCGGGCTCTCTGGTAGACTCCTCCCAAAAATTCACAGGTACAAATTTCAGACACACACACGTTTGAAAATTCAAAACAATGTTCTTTATAATGAAAATTCACTTAAACTAAGCCCTCTTTTGGTATAGCAAAGAGCACTCGTCTCCAAACAAACTGGTAATTTGTACAAGTCCCTTATCAGTTCTGTGATATTTAGCTTGCAGCTGTGAGGTAATTCACAGTCCTTCTTCTTTCACAAAGTGAAATACACTTTGCTCTGGTTTAGTTTCAAAGCGGGGGGAAAATCAGCACACAAAAGGTCAAAGTCAGTAAAGCAGTCACAAAACAACGATCAGATAATCCTCCACAATGGCCAAACCCACAGGCTGCTCTTTATAGCAGCCTCACTAATCACCACAGCATCACCCAACCACAGGTGGCCTCATTTTCTTTGATAATAATCTCTCAATTGTTGTTGCCTATGCATCGCTCTCCGCATGCGTGACTGTATCATTAACTCTTGTTCTGAATCCAAGGAGGAGCTAGATAATTGATCTCCTTCTGAGCTGTCTGCCACACTCTCCTCCCTGTCACTCATGTCTTCTTGGTCAGAGGAGCCTTCATCAGCAGATTCCACTGGGGGCAAAGCAGGCCTGCAGCAAGTGGATGTCTCCCCCACATCCACAGTCCTTGGGGCAGGAGCTGGGCCAGAGCTAACCACAACACATATACAATTCTACAACAGTTCTACAACATTCTTTTCTTTCAAATACATTTTAAGAACATGCTTTTTTTTTCATTCAATTGACTAAAAAGTCAACTTGCAAGATTTTTTAACTTCCTACATGGTACTTGAGTTTGTTCGCCTTTCTTGGAGCAAAAAGAGAAAAAAAAATTGCCAGCATTCAAATGAAATTAGACATGGTCAAAATAAAGAAATATGGCTGCAGCTTCAGTGAAGAGTAGGAAAGACAGATGGCTTCCTATAGAGCAGCGGTCCATGGACTCGGGTGGTCCACAAGAAAATTAGCTGGTCCACAGAAAAATTATTTGCATTTTTTATATTGCACTAAATCAGGGGTCCTCCAACTACGGTCCCTGGGCCAGATACATGCAAAGAACATTTGTGTTGCTGCAGAGAGTCTCCCCCCTTTGGGGTCTTTTTGTATGGGTCAGAGGGGGGCAGAAATCTGACTTGGGATCTGCTTCAGCCTCTTGGTGTGGGGTTTTTAGGCTAAGGCTGGAGGGAAGTGTTGCTGATGGCAAAGAGCTGGAGGACTTTGTTTCAGTGGGACTGCATCATGGCCTGGAACTGGCTGACCATCTCAGCCCGCTGAGCCTCCAGGTACTTGTACTTGGCCTTGCATTACTGCAAGACTTCCCTCTGCTTGGAAAACCTGTGCTCATAGTCCTCAGTGAGGTGCTTCTGCTCAGCCTCCTTCTCAGCAAGATCCAATTTGAACTGAGCCAACTGTTTTGCCAACTCTTCTTGTGATGGCTGTTTAGCTCCAACAACTGCTTCCTGTTGGGGTGCTAAGGAGCCCAGGCAGGCAGGCAAGGAGTGGCTGAGAGGGGAGGGGCAAGTAGAGGCAGATGAGATACCCCTTGGCGTGAGTGACATTGAGTTGTCCACGCCCACCCAGTCACATGACCACCTGGCCATGCCCACCCAGCCGGTCACTAGGCCAATCATATTAGTGGTTCGCGGGATTTAACATTATGAATTTAGTGGTCTCTGAGATCCAAAAGATTGGTGACCCATGCTCTAGAGCTTATAAAGTGATGACTTTCTTTTCTTATAAGAAAGGAGTCAATTCAATTAAATTCAATTTATTAGATTTGTATGCTGCCTCTCCGAAGACTCGGGGCGGCTCACAGCAGTAATAAAATAATATTATAGTGAAACAAATCTAATATTAAAAGAAACATATAAAACCCTATCATATTAAAAAGCAAACAGCACATACATACCAAACATAAATATAAAAAATATTTAAAAACCTGGGGGAAAAGGTGTCTCAACTCCCCCATGCCTGGTGGTATAGATGGGTCTTGAGTAATTTACAGAAGACAAGAAGGGTGGGGGCAGTTCTATTCTCCGGGGGGAGTTGATTCCAAAGGGCCAGGGCCGCCACAGAGAAGGCTCTTCCCCTGGGGCCCGCCAAACGACATTGCTTAGTCGACGGGACCCGGAGAAGGCCAACTCTGTGGGACCTTATCGGTCACTGGGATTCGTGCGGTAGCAGGTGTTTCCGAAGATACTCTGGTCCACTGCCATGTAGAGCTTTAAAGGTCATAACCAACACTTTGAATTGTGACTGGAAACTGATCGGCAGCCAATGCAGGCCATGGAGTGTTGTAGAAACATGGGCGAATCTGGGAAGCCCCACGATGGCTCTCGCAGCCGCGTTCTGCAATCTTTGGAGGGTGGACACAAATCAAAATAAGTGGGGCAATGATTAAAAAAAAATTCAGAGTCATATGAATAAGTCAGAACTGCCTGAATTCCCAGTTCCAGAAGATACTTTACTTCTGTTTAAAATTTTATGTGAAGACTATTTTGGGTCTTAGGTTACATATCATGGGTTTTGGAGCAATGGCTCTGTTTTACTGTTTCTGCTGGAAAGTGGAAGATGGTATATGTGCATATATCTCTGTGTGAGAATAATGTTTATTTGAAAGAGAATATTTAGCACATACAAATTGAAGACCAGTTGTTTGTATAAATGAAGATTCTCCATTTTGTACACAGTTAATTGTAATCAGATATTATCAATTCATTAAAATACTCATTTTCTTCTGCCTCTGCCCTTTTGCGATGAGCGATTTCTGGCAGATACAGCATTTGTGCTATAATGTATGACTTACATGATTATTAGAGATGGGAATGGTGTGTATGTTTAGGTGGGAGGAAATATCCAGGATTCTTATCAGCCAGAGCTGATAAGTGAAAGGATTTTTGTCTCTGATTCTCTCCCTACCCTCTCACTATTTACTCTGTGTTCATGGTAAAAGTCATCATAAATTCACATTCATCTGCCTTTCAAGGACATATAGAATTCCCCAAACACTGTGATTCTTTAGCAGAAATGTTATAACTGTATGTCCTCTGCCTTGTTAAAAATGTCAAATGTGCCCAGAAGCCTACCATTCGATTTTATTTTAAAAATTGTCACCAGTTTTTCATCATTAAAAGTATAAGGGGGGGGGGGATAAAACCAAGCAGCCTGAAATAGTAGGAGTAAAGCAACAAACGACATCAGTAAATATATCAGTCCAGATTCAGTCAATGCCTGAATAAAGAAAAATCTTCTACACCAGAGGTTTATAGTAAAGTCCAAAAGAGCAAGGAGACTTTGAAAGAAAGAGTGCCACAACCAACAAGACACTGCAGTGGGCCACAGTACCGCAATTCATATTTACAGGTTATTTTAAGATGAATATTGCAATATTCTATTTATCCAAAGTCATATAGTTAATCTAAGTAACATTTTTGAATGTAACACAATGCATTCCTAATCTAATTACCAATAGTGGGGACTAATAACTCTCCAATTATTACTGAATTATATTTCCCAACATCTGTCATACTGGCTAGTGCAACTGATATATTGTAATTCATGATATATACATTTTTTTACTTTGGGAGGAAAGGTACAAAACAATATTGCAAACAATATTTTGGAAGAATACGTTCAGGAAAGAGGTATTCAGCTTCAGTATGCTATTACACTTTACATTCTAGTATTAATCTACATTCCTATCCATTGTAAATATTCTTGTCTTTACTCAAGGTGATAAGTACCTGCTAACAGAGAAAATGCTGCTGGCTGGGTATTCCTTTCATACAAAGGAATGTAGCTATCTTGATAACTTTTATAGTTGCTAATGTATATGTTTTGACAACTATACAACATGGTCTGGGCATATGCTTTATTTTCAGTTGTAAATAAAGATACAGAACCTGCTGTTCATCACCAGACTCAAAAATATTTAGTTGGATATTGCTTCTCCGTACATCTGGTTTCTGTTCCAGAAATATTACAGAATGAATCCTTCCTTTGAATTTTGTACTCTATATCAGGAGAAATATATAGCTGATACAATAACATAGCAGCCTTCAGACTATATGTTTA
Organism: Erythrolamprus reginae; assembly: GCF_031021105.1. NCBI lineage: Eukaryota > Metazoa > Chordata > Lepidosauria > Squamata > Dipsadidae > Erythrolamprus > Erythrolamprus reginae. The sequence goes on from NC_091951.1 coordinate 322,171,928, forward strand.
AATCTATAATTATTGTTGAACAATAATTCAGAAATATTGTTGTACAGATGCAGCTGTGACTAAACAACAGATTGCTTAATGGAGCATAAGCAAAGGGAACATATGGTATCACTGGGTTTCAGTTGATGCCCCAAACAGATCGAGGGCTCAGTGGCATTTTTAAAATTGTTTTGTGCCAAAAATATTTTTCTACATCTCTTATTCTCTATGATAAAGAAAAAAAATCCTTTTTAATTTCCTTTTTAAAAAGAAAGTACAAGGCTGAGTGTAGGACAATGAGTGATATCAATAATATATCGTATTAAGTGCACCAGTTGCGGCCCTATCTGGACCGGGAGTCACTGCTCACAGTCACTCATGCCCTCATCACCTCGAGGTTCGACTACTGTAATGCAGAATGCAGCTGCGAGAGCAATCATGGACTTCCCTAGGTATGCCCATGTTTCACCAACACTTCGCAGTGTGCATTGGTTGCCGATCAGTTTCCGGTCACAATTCAAAGTGTTGGTTATGACCTATAAAACCCTTCATGGCATCGGACCAGAATACCTCCGGGACCGCCTTCTGCCACACGAATCCCAGCAACCAGTTAAGTCCCACAGAGTTGGCCTTCTCTGGGTCCCGTCGACTAAACAATGTCATCTGGCGGGACCCAGGGGAAGAGCCTTCTCTGTGGCAGCCCCGACCATCTGGAACCAGCTCCCCCCGGAGATTAGGATTGCCCCCACCCTCCTTGCCTTTTGTAAACTCCTTAAGACACACCTCTGCCGTCAAGCATGGGGGAACTGAGACATCTTCCGCAGGCCTATATAGTTTATGTATGGTGTGTTGTGTGTATGTTTTTTAAATTATGGGTTTTTAATTTTTAAATATTAGATTTGTACTACGGATAGGGATGGCATATTAAATAAATAATTAATTAATTAATCAATCAATCAATTAATTAATTAATTAATAAAATAAATAAATTATTTTTTTGAGTATAAGATGCACCTTTTCCCTCCCTAAAAGAAGCCAAAAAATTTGATGCATCTTATACTCTGAATATAGCTTCCCCCCCCCCCAAAGCTTTCTTTTTCAGCCCTAACTTGCTGCTAACAATCTTTCTAACTCTTACCTTGCAAGGTCTTTCATTGTTACTCTCTGCAAAGAATGTTTTCCAAGCCCTAAGTCTTTGCAGGGTTTTTTTCATGGCTCTACTTGTCCGAATGTTTCTTTCCAGCTCTAATTAGGTGTTAACAATATTCCCAGTTCTTACCTGCTTGCAAATTCTTTCATTGTTACTCTCTCTGAATAAGTTTTTTAAAGCTCTAACCAGGGACTAGAACAATGTGCTGAAGCTGATCAGACTAAGGATGTTAAATATCTGGTAGCCAGATGAATACCTGGTAGGCAAATATTTTTCCTTCCTCCTCAATTCCAACCTATACTAACCCCTTTAAAAATGTGATATCCTATACTGCAGGGATAGTGACCCTGTTTTTCCTTGGGTGCCAGAAGCTCGTGACCACACCCATAATTCAAGGCACCCTATGCGCCCTTCCCTCCTGTGCATGTGCCCCTCTCTGCAAATGCGTGCATTTGTACTTTATATTTGCAATTTTTCATGTTGCTCACAAGGATATAATTGCCAAACCTTTTCTAAACTGTAACTATAATATTCCCCGAGTGTACCACATTTTAAGATTAAAAAATAGATTATTTCTTTTTGACATGAGGAATTCTACAAATGGTGGCATGGCATTTTTCCCCAGGTGGTTACAAATATGCTGTTTAGCAGTTTGCTGTCCTACATTACCCAGTATAGATGTTTAACTGGTCATCAGCTACAGTATATGCATCCTGTTCTTTCCTATATTTGAACATTAGGACTATATATTTGAACATTAGGACTATGTTTAATTGTTTTCTAGCATCTTACTATTCTCTGAGAGATTTCAAAGATTATCTACGGAGTCTACCGAGAGGGGCGGCATCAAAATCTAATAAATAAATAATAAATATAGTCAATGGTTTTGAAGTCACTTCCCCAATTATCTTGCCCCGATTCTGAATTTATTTAAAGTAGAAAGAAAGATTCTTATGATATCTTTACCAGTCCTAATTTGTTTCTCTCCCTTTTCTTAGTCATGCTAAGAAAGGCTTTCTTTACCCTGTGAAAGATCATAACTTTTATTTATTTGCTATTTCCTTTAATTACTTCTTCACTTTCTCCACACATCATCTTCCTTGACACTTCTTTTATTTTGAAATGCTTTAAAAATGCTCCTTATTGTATTTTGCCAATTGAGCTTTATCCTTCCTCATTCCATTCCTACAGGCTTGAGTTACCGGATAACTCCTTCTTAGTTATCCGCTTCTGTTTGGATTTCTGATACAACTTCCTTTTGCTTCTTTGTTTATTAATCGCTATTTGACTATATAACTATTTGACTTTTCTTCTTTTTCACACGAATTGCTGATAGTTGCTACACTCTTTAGGATTTTTACAACCTGCACTGACTTCAATCCTTAGATTTTCAGGTCATACTGCCCACTTTTCATGTATGTTCAGCAAGATCTGCCTTTCTGGAGTTCAAAATATATGACATTTCAGCATTTTGTTTATTTTAAAATTCCTCTAGTCTAGATCAAGGTCAAAATGTGTTAAGTATTTCTCTAGAAGTAGAGAAAAATTATATGACAATTCTGAAGCAACAGGTCTAAATGTCTTAACTTTGTCTCAGCTTGAAGTCTTGAAATGTCAGATTAGAATTCTAAAATGAATTCCAGATTAATTTCTATCTTTCATTCATCATTAATATAATGTGGTATTTTGCTCAATTTTGTTTAATATATTATTTTTTCATAGAAGCCGGTTTGTGTTTCTTTGTTTTAAAATGTATTACCAAGAATATAAAATTAGTTTTCTTATTGGTTCTGATATGCATTTGCAATGTGTGAATTTGATAATTTCACACCCAATTGTGAATCAAACCGTTCTAGTTCCACCATTGTGTTCTGTTCCAATAGGTTTAGCCTGAGAACATTAATTTGTGTTGTGCAAATTCTCATTTTCACAGCTGAACAAACAATTGTCCCGCCCCCCCATTCAGATTCTTGCATATGTTGGGAATAATAGACTTCACCGTGGGTGGGAGGTACATTGCAGTATCCTGTTACCACTATTAGATTTACACCAGGCATTATTCATTCAATTATACAATCCAATCATGATGTAAACATCAAATTAATCACTGGAGGAGAGTTGTAATTAAGAGTTTGTTCAGAAGACTATATGCTAAATGTTTGGTTTTTCCTATTTGTTCTTTTTCTTCCTTAATACTTATTTTCACATTTTTATTTTTTAAAATAACTTCTTTTCCTCATCTTTCATGGCAATTTTGCCTAATCATTTTTTCCCTTGAGTTTTTATATGCCTTTTAAATTCTGCTGCATGTTTTATATCACTTACGAAACTAAAAAAATATAATTTTTTTTGCTGAATAAGAGCCCTTTTGACATTTTGATTATGAAGACAAATATTTCTCTTTGTTCTCCTTGGAAGTGAATGGAAATAAAATAAACATCAATGCAATAAATCACTTTGAAAGAAGAACTGAGTAATAAAGGAAGAATCACAACACATTGTACATCTAGTAACACAGCACCAATAAAAAGCCTTATAATACTCAACTAGATGATGCAAAGAATAAAAATGCCTTGTCTAGCACTGAAGAAATAAGACTGCAGGTGTGTCAGATATGGAAATGTAGAAGACATTCTATCACTGGAATGCTACTCGGGAAAAACTCTTGATAGATCTTAAAAGAAGGAAAAGCTGAGAAAGGACTCTTCAAACCAGAAGTGTATCTATTTAGATGTTGGTGAAGGTAAACTCCAGCAGCTTCAATCAATGGGAACAGCCATCTTTCCCATTCTTGAATCTGATGCTATTTCTTATAGACTTCCACTGGGATACTAGGATAACCATATGCCAGTGATGACAAACCTGTGGCATGCATAGGCGTTGCCCTATGTCAGTTCCAGTGCACATGTGCACATTGTCCAGCTGATTTTTGGCTGTCTCCAGGCTCCAGGAGGCTTTCATGAACCTTGGGGACAGGAAAAATGGCCCAATGAGCCAACAAAAGCTTAGTGAAGTGTAGAGATTGAAAAAACAGCCCACCTGGAAGTTCATTTTTGAATGGTTTTTGCCATTCCCATGCTTATTTTTCACTCTCTCCAGGCTTCAGTGAGGCCTGTGCTAAGCACGGGGGGGGGGGGGGGCAGCATGGTAGAAACATAGAAACATAGAAGATTGATGGCAGAAAAAGACCTCATGGTCTTATACTATTTCCTGTATTTTATCTTAGGATGGATATATGTGTATCCCAGGCATGTTTAAATTCAGTTACTGTGGATTTACCAACCATGTCTGCTGGAAGTTTGTTCCAAACAGCTACTACTCTTTCAGTAAAATAATATTTTCTCATGTTGCTTCTGATTTTCGCCCCAGCTAACCTCAGATTGTGCCCCCTTCTCCTTGTGTTCACTTTCCTATTAAAAACACTTCCCTCCTGAACCTTATTTAACCCTTTAACATATTTAAATGTTTCAATTATGTCCCCCCCTTTCCCTTCTGTCCTCCAGACTATACAAATTGAGTTCATTAAGTCTTTCCTGATAAGTCTTATGCTTAAAACCTTCCACCATTTTTGTAGAACATCTTTGGACCCGTTCAATTTTATCAATATCTTGTTCTAGGTGAGGTCTCCAGAACTGAACACAGTATTCCAAATGTGGTCTCACCAGCGCTTTATACAACGGGATCACAATCTCCTTCTTCCTGCCTGTTATACCTCTAGCTATGCAGCCAATAGGATTATACACATGTGTAGGAGAAGTGTGTAGGTTGTATGCATGTACTGGGAGGGCATTGCATTATGGGTATGAGGACATGCACACGCATCATCACATGCATGCGTACCCTTTTGGCAACCAAGCCAAAAAAGGTTAGCCATTACTGCCATTTCCACTGGAAAAATTAATATTTAACAGAGTACACAAAGGAGCTTTGAATATGGGTTAAACCTGTTCAGCCATAAGTCCGAAGGATTACATTCAAATTCATAGAAAGTAATTTCCATTTTATTCTGCGCTGGCCAGATCAAGCTTGGAATACTTTGCATTTTAACTGTCAAGTACTACTCCAAATCCACTGCAATTATTCTTTCTTTGGAACCTGATAACTCTCACAGCAAATCAAGACCTCAAATAGAGTTGGTTGTATCTAATCTGTATTTATAAAATGGTCATTTCTCAAATTCTTCATTTCTCCATCCTGCCTCATGTTAATAGAGTTCAGGAGTTTTCAAGAAGAGCTCCCAGGATGGTAAAAGGAAAATAAATGAAGCAACCTAAGCCATTTAGAAATATGCAGGTTTCTGTGTTGTGCTAAAAATTGATAAAAGGTTTTTTTTTATTAATTTTATTGTAATTTCTTTGATGATTGAGAGTTGGGTGGCAAATATCATCCTAAAATAGTGATGGCGAACCTATGGCATGGGTGCCACAGGTGGAACCTGGAGCCATATCTGCTGGCACGCGAGCTGTTGCCCTACAAGCTCCAACAAGCATGTTTGTGCCAGCCAGTTGATTTTTGGGTTGCACAAAGGCTCTGGGAGGGCATTTTTGGCTTCCAGAGAGCCTTCAGGGGGATGGCGTAAGGTGTTTTTACCCTCCCCTGGTTCAGGGAAACCTTTGGAGCCTGCGGAAGGCGAAACACGAGCCTACTGGGCCCACAGAAGTTGGGAAACAGGCCATTTCTGGCCTCCAGAGGGCCTCCAGTGGGGAACAGGTATAAAGTATGGGTGTGGGCACTTGCACATGCACAATAGTGCACACCCATGCTCTTTTGGCACCCAAGGAAAAAAAGGTTCTTCATCACTGTCCTAAGAGATCCAACACATTTGCAAACATGATCTATGAAAAAAAATCTTCCTAAATCTTAACTTGCTTTCCAAGTTCTATATGGGCACATTTTTAGAGCATTATTTCTTTAGTTTGAAGTGTTGTTGCATATTGCACAAAGTCTCCCTTCTCTTTCCTTTAAAGTTTTCAAGAACTTCAACAGGAATGTAGGATAAAAAGAGAACCCTCTTGCCAATTACTTTAAGTTCAGAAATTAGAGCATATCTCAAAAAAGACAGTGGACACCTTCTGTATTGTTGCCCGAGAACCTAGACATAGCTTGTCCACAAAGAGCTGAATATGACTCAGTGAGACTTTATCTTTTATGGTTCAATAGCCTTCAAATTTTAATGAACAATTTCTTTGGAAGTGACAGCTATTAGAAATGTCCTGTGGAAATGGTTCACTGTGAACTATTCTTATGTCTCCTCAAATGCATGTACAATATTGATAAATAGTGGCAAAATAATGCCTATACATTTTACTTTGGACTATGCCCAAAATTGTCCTGTGGAGATGTATTGCTGTGTTAAGGATTGTTATGGAAGTTTCATGAAAACATTGATATAATTATGATTCTCAAATGCATTTGCTTCTACTATACTCAACATTTCTTATTTGGCACTTGTTTGTTGTGTCATACATGAAAAGTGTGCTGAGTTAATCTGTTCTGAATTAGATGGGTTCAATTTGTAACAAGTAGCTGTTTGATTTTTCAAGTCTTTTCAACATTTTGGATGCAAGAGACAGCAAATAGTATGAATTTCCTTGTCCTTCTTTAAAAAATGATACTACTTAAGGTTACATACCAATTCTCTATCTTGTCTAATCCCTCAATAGCATTTAATAACCAGTTCCTGCTTTAGCAAGAATTGTGAAAATAGTTTTAGACACAAATTCATATGTTTATTTCTGTGAAATTGTTCATGGAGGCATTATTTTGCCAAAAAAGTATTGGGCACGAGGATTATATTCTTCTTTTCAGAGGTCATACTCTTGGACTTCTGTCGGGTTTTTTCTCATTTCTGAAAATTTAGGGCATTTATTTTACAATATGTATATTAAACCATGTATTGATTCATGTTTCAGTGAAATGAATGTATTTCAGTATTTCATTCATGTTTCAGTGAAATGAATGTATCTCAGTATTTCATTCATGTTTCAGAGAAATAAATGTCACAAGAAAGTAAGCCAATGTAGTTTATCAACATATGAATGAAGGGTCTTTCATTCTTGTAAGGATTAGCTTCATACATGTCCTAAAGTTACATTTTAATTGTTAAAAAATGCTTCAAAAGCAGCAGGTTGAAAGGCTGCAAAGAACAAGGTGATTTTTAATAGGCAGCTGGGAAAGAAAGCCTAATTATTTATTTAGGTGAGTCTTCTAATTATTGTTCAAAGAAGTTGTCATAGCAGAAATGCCCGACTGTAAAGTCCTCACACCCACCAGACAACTGTTGAGGATCAATGTGGACCCTTGATGGGGAATCTAATCCAAACTTCTTCAGATTATGATAGATCAATGGGCAAAACCTTCATCTGGATACTTTCATGGGATTCCTTTTATTCCATTTTCCTCTCAGAATTAATTTAGCTATTGAATTCAGCCCAAGTCAGTTTATGCCTGTAGTCCAAACCAAAGTTGTGTTCCTTTCAGTCTATATTATGCAAAAGCCAGTTGGAATAACCTCAAATCCTTCTCAATGCTTACAATGGAATTGTTTCCTCCTTTTCTCCCTTCTGTTTAATTGTGTCCAATTATATCTGAATAGATTTCTGCAGTTTCCTTGGTAAGGTTTTTTTCAGAAGTGGTTTGCCATTCCCTCATTTTCCACTGCCATTTAACGACCATAAACTAACTGAATGAGTGAGGCAGGCTCTGTGACACAATTCAGTCCCTCAAATCTCTACAGTAGCTGCCACTACAGCAATACTATCTAATACATTTCGGTTGGCTGAATTTGCATTGAGATCTATGGTTCAATATTATTCTAAATCAAATATATATTAAAGTCAGGATGATGGCAAATTCTCATTTGCTAAGTTTTCTTTATATATATATAAAAGCAAAAACCATTCACACATTAATCAAAAAATCTCCAGAACTGTAAAGGAGAGGGTTGCAACCTTGGGCACTTTAAGACTTGTGGACTTCAACTCCCAGAATTCTGGGAGTTGAAGTCCACAAGTCTTAAAGTGCCCAAGTTTGGAGACACCTGCTGTAAAGCATACAAACTTGAAATTTGCCATGTATTTTTCTCTTGCCTTCTAGGTGCTCACTAACAAAGGATTTTTCAAAATGACCATTGGATCATGAGTATTTCCCATATTATTATTAACAAGTTCTGATGCTAAGGAGTTCTACCTCCCCCTCCCCACCTGAAAAGAAATTTGGAATCAGCTCCCCTCGGAGATTCGCACTGCCCCCACCCTCCTCATCTTCCGAAAGAGTTTAAAAACTCATTTTTGCCACCAGGCCTGGGGTTCCTCAGATCTTCCCCCCAACCAATGGATGTTTTGAGGATCACTGTTGAATGAATGGTATTGATAGTTTCTAATTATAATTTTAAAGATTGTTTATAATGTACTATTAACTGGATTGTTATTACTGTTTCCTGCTTTTTTCTGTACATGCTGTGAGCTGCCACGAGTCCTTGGAGAGGGGCGGCATACAAATCCAATTAAATCTTTAAAATCTTAAATGTGCCACAGGTGGCACACGGAGCCACATCAGAAGGCATGCAAGGCATCAGCTCCAGCATTCATGCACGTGCTAGCCAGCTGATTTTCAGCCCTGGAGAAGGCCATTTTGCCGTCCAGAGTCTTCAGAGAAACCTCCCTGAACCCCCAAAGGCAAGAAAAACGCCCAATGGGCAAACTGGAAGCTCAGAAAATGGACTTCCCTTTTGCCTGTTGTACTGTTTTTTGCACACTGGGGTTTCAGGAAGGTTCCCTGAAGGCTCTGGAGTGCAAAAAACAGCACAACAGGCAAACTGTAAGTCCATTTTTCCTAATATCCCAGTTTGCCAATTTGGCCATTTTTTCACTGTCCCAGGCTTTAGTGAGGTCTGTGCACATGCATGAGGATGGGTGTGTGTGATGGTGTGCATGCGTAGTGGCAGCACAGGGAAGTGCGCATTTGTGAGGGGGAGGGAATGGGCATGGGCATGTGTGTGCATGCTAGCACATGCACACACACCCTTTTGGCACGTTAACCGAAAAAGGTTCACCAACACTGGTATATGTTATGAGGTGGGTAACTACACATCTCCAAAATTATTATACCGAGCATAATATAAAATTTTCCAGCCCTCTGGAATCAACTCCCCCCAGAGATTCGAACTGTTCCCACCCTCCTCGCCTTTCGCAAGAGCCTGAAGACCTATCTATGTCGCCAGGCATGGGGCAATTAACGTATTCCCCTTTCTGACCATTAAAGTTATGAGTGGGTATAATTGTGCAGTATCAACTGTTTTTATGATAATGGGTTTTAGCTACAGTTTTAATTATTAGATTTGTTTCTGTATTGTTTTATTGTTGTTGTGAACCGCCCCGAGTCTTTGGAGAGGGGCGGCATACAAATCTTATTATTATTATTATTATTATTATTATTATTATTATTATTATTATTATTATTTCAATACAACACAGCAAACGAGATCACTATGCTGGATTTCGTATTTCATCACCAGTCGGGCGCTTCCCAAGCACCTAGGACTTTGTGATGTAGCGGCGAATTATGTTTGTCGATCCCAGTAAAGCGGCCTTTTGCAATTGACAGATGGAGATTTTGTCAATTCCAATGGTTTTCAAATGTCTGCTGAGATTCTTTGGCACTGCGCCCAGCGTGCCAAGTACCACTGGGACCACTTTCACGGGCTTATGCCAGAGTCATTATTATTATTATTATTATTATTATTATTATTATTATTATTATTATTATTATTATTATCCCTCATTTCTTTAGAATTATTATTCAAGTGTTAAATAGCCTTTTGAAGAGAAAATAGTTAATTGGAATTGCAACTTTGATATATGGCATATAAACAAATCTGAAAGCAAAAAAAAAAGATTTATAGAATTACATTCTGGCAAGGGAGACAGATTAGAACACATAATTAAATGTGTAAATCAACAATCAGAGAAAATGTCATATTACATTTTTGCTATTACAGTAATTGAAAAGGAAAAGGTTGAAAAAAAGAGCTCTGTCAGACCTCAAGTTATTGTCATCATGATCGTCGTCATTTAATGGAAGGAGCAAAAGCTCCTTCCGTTAATGGCTACTTTTCCTTCTCATATTCCATTTTGACGCTGTTAAAATGTGTTGTTAGGTCAGGGGTAAGTGAAATGACGCACGATGGTTGCTAAGTATTTCATAGGTACCAGAATAGTTAATTAGATATAGTTGTATGAGCTAATTTCAGTGCCGGAAATTGCTGTAAACTTCTCTTTTTCCTATATATGCAATTGCAGTCATTCTGCAAAATGCATGCGTATAGAGAATTTTATGTAGTTTCATGTATAATATATCTATTCATAGCTGTTGGATTTAATAGAATTTCTGAATCAGAGAGGCCTGAAGAGAGTTAAAATACTACCTGTACAAAACACCCATGCAACATAATACATTATAAAATACATTCCAAAAAACTAAATGTTTTACTTATACCCTGAATGTGTTGACTTTCTGAGGAATTGCCTACCCATTTCTTTATGATTGAATGTACCTTAGCTTGCATTATTTTCTAGGCACTACACAGAACCTGTACTGAAATTTTCTACTTTTTTTTACCACCTTTAAATAATATGAGATCAGAGTAGCAATGCTTCTGGACTATAGAACATTCAAAACAATTGTATTTACAGCATTGCAGGGATAGAATGAAAGATGCTATCTCCATTCATTCTCTTTCCTTCTTTCTGTCTTTTATAATAGCAGACAACGTTAGGCATAGTTGAGCAGCTGCTACTAAAGCACTTGGGAAACATCTTAGTCCTCTGGTTGCTATGAAGAACCATAATGTTTTTTTGGCTAGTAAAATGGAAAAATGCTGGCAGGCTGTCAACTGAATTGCTCGAATGAACTGATCTGCCAGTGAAAGAGCACAGCTAATATTCATTGGAGTATATTCACAGAGGCACAAAAACTGCCTGTGGAAGTTTGGTAGGGATTACCATTCAGTGAATTGAATCTGCTGTTCTCCGTGGACAATTAACTATTTTGCTTTTCCCCCCACCTCTACCATAAACCTCTACTATAAACCTGGGAATAAAAGTTCTTGAACATAATATGTCTTTTTACTGTATGCAATTTAAATAAACATGGCCTGCCAAGTGGATCATGTTTTTAAAAATTAAAAATGCAAGGCTCTTTTAGAGAAAAATGAAGTTAATATAAATATTTCAATAGCTGCAAGTTTTTTAAAGCTGTTTGTTGAACTAAAAAACGAATGGAATTATAAATATATTGTTTATTTGGCAAATAGTTTCCATGGCCAGTACGGCTAACTTTATGTTTTGCTATTTGGAGATTACCAGATTTCACAGTTCAACAAAATTGAAAAAGCTCCTTATATCAACTTTGCTTGATGGCTATTTGAGGGTAATTACATTAGCTTAGTTTAGTTCAGTTCTGATTGACTACCTAAAACTTTATATTATATCATATTTTATAAATATAAAGGCTGCTTAGTTAATTTCTGTTATATTTTCCAGTAGATGATGTATTTGTGTACAGTGATCCCCCGATTATCACAAGGATTCCGTTCCAAGACCCCTCGCGATAATCGATTTTTCGGGATGTAGTGGTGCGGAAGTAAAAACACCATCTGCGCATGCGCGCCCCTTTTTCCATGGCCGCGCATGTGCAGATGGTGTTTTTACTTCCGCACCTGGGAAGACCCAGCAGCTGAGGAGCCGCCTGCCTGCCCGCTTGTCTGCCGCTTTTCCGCTTGTCCGCTGCTTGTCCGCTTGTCCGCCCGCCACTTGTCCGCCCGCCGCTTGCCCGCCGCTTGTCCGCTTGTCCGGCCGCTTGTCCGCTTGTCCGGCCGCCGCTTTTCCGCCCGCCGGTTGTCCGCCGCTTTTCCGCTTGTCCTGCCGCTTGTCCGCTTGTCCGGCCGCTGGTTGTCCGCCGCTCTGGGAGTTGAAGACCCAGGGAAGGTTCCTTCGGCCGCCCACCAGCTGATCTGCTCGGCAGCGCAGTAGCAGCGAGGAGCCGAAGATGGGGTTTCCCTGTTGCCCACGCAAAGGGGAAACCCCATCTTCAGCTCCTCGCTGCTACTGCGCTGCCGAGCAGATCAGTTGGTGGGCGGCCGAAGGAACCTTCCCTGGGTGCCGCCCGCCGCTCGAGAGCAAGAGGGGGAGAGATAGAGAAAGAGAGAGAAGGAAAGAAAGGGATGAGAGAGGGAGGAAGAGAGTGTGAGAGAGGAAGAAGCAAGATAGAGAAAGAGAGAGAGAAAGAAAGATGAGAAAGGAAGGGAGTGACGTCATCGGGTGGAAAAATCGCGATATAGCGTTTCGCAAAGATCGAGATCGCGAAACTCGGGGGATCACTGTACCTTGCTTAGGATGGAAATAGAAACAGGACATTGACTGCTGGAATTAGAATTCATAAAAATAGAAGGCTTTAAAATACAATTATACATTTTGTGGCCCTTTATTAATTCCCCTGTCATCATCAAGGGGCCTCGAGATGTGTCTTCCTGCTCCATTTCCAAAATACCCTTTTCTACATTATGTCTCTTCAAGGGCTGCTATCTATTTCAGACAGTATATTTCACTTTGTTGCACAATTCATTGGCTATTTTAAAAAGGCATAAACACTTCTTCAGTCAGGTCACAGCTTACCGAATGCTATTAATAGCACAAAGATTATAAAACACCTGGTTTGAAAATGGAAAAGAGCAGGTTCAAAACCCATCAAGAGCTCTTTCCATTATTAGTTTTCTTCTCCTGAACATCTTTTTCTATTCTATGTGAAAGAGAAATAATAATTTAAAACATTATTGCTGCATTTTGAATATGCAGACTTTTACTTGCAAAGCAAGTGCTTTAACCAAGATGCTGTTATAGCATATATGGTTAAGATCAGCGGTCCCCAAACTATGGCCCGCGGGCCACATGTGGCCTGCTGAGGCCATTTATCCGGCCCCCGGGTGAGTGACATCTAATTTTCCATGAATAAAATGCAGTATTTTGTTAGTAACTAATATCAATCATCAAAAAAGTTGCAAAAGTTTTTTTTCTAATTTTGTCATCCAGTTACATTCATTTTATTTTAATTAAATTCCCTCATCAAAAAAGTACAACACCAATTATATTTCTAACTTATTAACCATTATGCCAAAGTGCTTCCTTCTTTCTTTATACGTTTTTCCATAAGCCAAAAAAACCTTGTATAGCCAATCAGATGTTAACAAAAGAAAATTAAAAACAAAACATAAACATATATGAATTTCAGACTTCTCCCCCCCCCCCTCTAAATAGTATGTTCCCATTTTGTTTTTTACTTTAAAATAAGGTATGTGCAGTGTGCATAGGGATTTGTTCATAGGTTTTTTTTTTAATAGTCCGGCCCTCCAACAGTCCGAGGGACAGTGAACTGGCCCCCTGTGTAAAAAGTTTGGGGACCTCTGGTTAAGATAGTTCTAAAAGACATTAGAAATAAATACAGCAATAAGAAAGGGTTGTATTTAAAGAGCTGGTATCTATCAGGTAAAATTGTCACGTATACAGATATAATGAAAACAAAAGCACATTTAGCTATGAAGCAACTGATACATAGAAAGCTAGTTTGGCATAGTGGTTAAGGCATCAAGTTAGAAACTGGGACACCATGAGTTCTAATCCCACCTCAAAGCCAACTGGATGACCTTGGGCCACTCATTTTCTTTCTGTCCTAGGATAGAGGCAATAGCAAAGTATTCTGAAAAACCTTGCAAAGAAAACCATGGCTTGCCTTATCTGTCTAGACAATCACCAAGAATTGTATCCATAAGAAAACCATGAATTGACATTTAATAATAAAACAAATCTACCAATGTTTACAATTGAGTACAAATAAATGAATAAACTTTTTTTATAGTCACTGATTTCTTAATTTTTACTGGAGATTTGTCATCAGATTAAAACTCTGACCGATGAATGCTTAGTTTGACCGCTGAATGAATGATATTGATAGTTTTTAATTAGAATTTTAAGATTGTTTTTTAAGGTATAATTGGATTGTTATTATTGTTTCCTGTTTTTTCTGTACATGCTGTGAGCCGCCCCGAGTCCTCGGAGAGGGAAGGCATATAAATCCAATGAAATCTAAATCTAATCTAAATCTGTGACTGGGGGAAAAGCACAGAAGAATTTTATCATGTCTTTTAAAGACAATGTGAATTTAGGGAGGGGCACATACAATATTCGCTCTCTAAAATGCACAGACATTTTAACCCACTTTGGGGTGGGGAGAGTTTTATAGATCCAAAAATACAGTAAATGTACAAATCTACCATAAATATAATACAGTATTCCCATTTTGAGGGGCTGCATATTCTATTTTTAAAATCAGCGAGTAAACTACCACCTTGAGCTAAACCAGTGTATTCTACATAAAAACCAGTATGTTTACATACCAGATAATAAATCCTTCAGTTTGATGTTTGTTTATATGCAATAGGTAGAAAATGATAGGGTCCTCCTTGGTCTAACAACAGAGGCACAATGAGTACAATATCTGAAAGTGAAAAGCCACGTTGGTAATAAATTAACGGCTTGCCACACTTGCTATAGAAGGCCTAATGTTTATGGGAACTTGGGAGGGGTGATTTTCATGAGGGAACCGATGCAGCCACAAAGCATTCTTTCAAGTGGTTCAAGGCCATCCTATGCCCACTCACCTGGGCGGAAGCGGAAGGAGGACTGGCCATGCTGGCACAATTTGAGTGGGCAATGTGACAAGTTTGTGGGTGGAGGACAAGGGATGTGAACTCAGATTCAGGTTTCCTAGTGTAGGTGCCAGGATGGCTCCGGCAATAATTTTGTATTTGTATTTGTATTTATTGGATTTGTATTCAAATTGGAACTTTGAGGAGTACTTTGAGTTGGACTCTGATTTAACTTGGATGCTACCTGGAACCTTGACACTATCTATAGAGGAGGAAAAACGAGTGATCCATTGACAACTATGATTGAATGTACTGGTGTCTGCTTATGTTGTAATCACATAATGTAAACACATTGTTGCATCTAACAAAGGATTTTTGGCACCTTTATACATCAGCAATGCACATTGGCAGTTTAGAGCTTGTTGTCGGCTTGACTTAATATCTGCCAGTTCACTGAGTGAATTGAAGTTGTATGAGCCAGATGCATGGAGAATAAAAAGACTTTTGTGTATACAATTGAACCTGTTGTCCCTTGTTTTCAAGGGACAGTAAACAGAGGGGAATATGTTAAACAGAGGGGGAAAGCAGCTATTCTTGGCTATTGACAATAGCCGCCATGATAGCAATAGAAGGTTTGAAAAGAAGAATGGATTTTCCTATGCCGTGTGTTCCCAGTCAGAATGGATCTAATTCTTATCCCACTCATCGTCTTCTGAGCCTTTGTCATCTACAGTTCTGAAAGGATTCTAATAAATGGAAGGGGGAAATCGCATGGGGCTACTGATTTAAAGCTCTCCTCCATTCAAACTCCTCTCAATCTTTTATTCTTCCTTTCACGACCTTGATTACCTGCTGGCATTTGCTTAAAAAAATCATGGAAAATAGATTTTCTTACATGGATCTGCAAAAATTATTTAAAAAAAGAAGCCTCACCTGAAGAGAAAACAGCAGTAGACTAATTTCCTAATAGTGTTTACATCACAAAAAAGCCTAGAAAATTATATATAATGGAAATGTAAATGTTTGAGAAGGAAAGCAGAATAACTTTTCAGACTGGAACATATTAGTATGCTAATATGAACTATAGAATGAACTTGGTTTACTAGGCATGGGGGAACTGAAACATCTCCCCCTTGCCCATGTTGTTTTGGTGTTAGATTGATTGTGTGCTTGTTTTTTTTAATATTCTGGGGTTGTTTTTTATGAACTTTTTAGCTTAAAATTGTAATTGGATTGGTGGGTATTGGATTTGCTATTATGTATTGTTTTTACTTTGTTGTGAGCCGCCCCGAGTTTGCGGAGAGGGGCGGCATATAAATCCAATAAATCTAATCTAATCTCATTGTTGTAACCAAGCTTTTTGCTTCTAGGACTAGATAGATGATTTTTTTTTTTTTGTATGTTCATTTTCTTATGTCTTGGAGTTTTCAACACATTATATTAATTTGCTTGGAGACAAAGAATTTGCAGAAGTTCTTTTTATTCAGTTATTGACAAGATGTTACAGGTGAAACTCGAAATATTAGAATATTGTGCAAACGTTCATTTATTTCAGTAATGTAACTTAAAAGGTGAAACTTAATATATGAGAGATATTCATAACATGCAAGACAAGATAGTTCAAGACGTGATTTGTCATAATCGTGATGACTATGGGGTACAGCTCATGAAAACCTCCAATCCACCCTCTCAGAAAATTAGAATATTACATGTGATCAATTAAAAAAGGATTGTACATAGAACAATATCATACTTCTGAAAAGTACAAGCATGCATATGTATTCAGTACTTTGTTCGAGCCCCTTTTGCAGCAATTACTGCCTCAATGTGGTGTGGCATGGACGCTATTAGCCTATGGCACTGCTGAGGTATTATGGAAGACCAGGATGCTTCCATAGTGGACTTCAGCTCTTCTGCATTGTCCCGTGTCATGTCTCTCATCTTTCTCTTGGCAATGCCCCATAGATTGTCTATGGGGTTCAGGTCAGGCGGGTTTGCTGGCCAATCAAGCACAGTAATCCTATGGTCATTGAAGCAGGTTTTGGTGCTTTTGGCAGTGTGGGCAGGTGCCAAGTCCTGCTGGAAAATGAAGTCGGCATTCCCATGAAGTTCATCTGCAGAAGGAAGCCTGAAGTGCTCCAAAATCTCTTGGTAGATTTTATTTATTTTATTTTATTTATTCATTCATTTGTCCAATACACAAATACATAGGAAGAAAATAACATGTAGTAATATATATAAGGGTAAAAGTGAACTTAGAGGAGAGGATATGTGAAAGAAAGAAAATATATATGATAAGTGAGAGAAAGGAAAGACAATTGGACAGGGGACGAAAGGATCAGCAATGCACTTATGTACGCCCCTCACTGGCCTCTTAGGAACCTGGAGAGGTCAATCGTGGATAGTCTAAGGGAGAAATGTTGGGGGTTAGGGATTGACACTATTGAGTCTGGTAATGAGTTCCACGCTTCGACAACTCGATTGTTAAAGTCATATTTTTTACAGTCAAGTTTGGAGCGGTTCGTATTAAGTTTGAATCTGTTGCGTGCTCTTGTGTTGTTGCGGTTGAAGCTGAAGTAGTCATTGACCGGTAGGACGTTGCAGCATATGATTTTGTGGGCAATACTTAAGTCATGTTTTAGGCACCGTAGTTCTAGGCTTTCTAGACCCAGGATTGTTAGTCTATTTTTGTAGGATATTCTGTTTCAAGTGGAGGAGTGAAGGGCTCTTCTGGGGAAATATTTTCGGACGTTTTCAAGGGTGTTAATGTCTGAGATGTGGTATGGGTTCCAGACAGATGAGCAGTAGATGGCTGTGTTGACCCTGGACTTAATGAAGCACAGTGAACCAACACCAGTAGATGACATGGCTCACCAAATCAACACAGACTGTGGAAATGTTACAATGGACCTCGAGCATCTTGCAGTGTGTGCCTCTCCATTCTTCCTCCATATTCTGGGTCCTTGGTTTCCAAATGAGATGCAAAAGTTTCCACAATCTGTGTTGACTGGGGGAGCCATGTCATCTGCTGGCATTGGTCCGTTATTTTTACAAATAACTCAAGGTGGCAAACATATCCAGCACATATTTCTCCTATTTTATTTCCACAACAACAATTATAGTGAGTTTGGCTGAGAGAAATTGATTGGTCCAAAGTCACCTAGCTGGCTTTCACAGCTAAGGTTGTGGATTCGTTTGGATAGTTGTTATAAGAATTATATTATATGCTGCTCAAATTCCCAAAGGGAAAAAGGGGGAATGTAATAAATAAAATAAAATATTGGGTTTGTTTTGCATTCTTCAACCAACTCTTTATTATTAAGTTTGGCAATAGATTTGCTTTACCTATAATGTAATGGTGATGGGCAGGGGTGGGTTCTAACTTACGTCACTGCTACTTCATTTGCTCCCCTGCTGCATGGCTGTGCTTTTTCAGTGTTGAAAAATCCAATAATAATAATAATAATAATAATAATAATAATAATAATAATAATAATAATAATAATAATAAAAAGTCAAATAAAAGATGGTGACACATGCACAGTGCCAGAAACTTCTGTGCATGTTCAAGTCTTCAGAGAAGGGTGGCACACAAATCTAATTATTAATAATAATAATAATAATAATAATAATAATAATAATAATAATAATAATAATTTATTAGATTTGTATGCCGCCCCTCTCCGAAGACTCATGGCGGCTCACAACAGTAATAAAAGTAGTATAGCAATAAAAGATTGCACAGACTGACTACAAGCATAGACATGATGCTGTGACACAGATGATCCACTGGAACTTGTGCCGGAACTTCCATTTCCCAGTGGCAAAGAACTGGTGGGATCATAAGCCCAAAAAAGTGGTCGAAAATGAGCAAGCAAAACTACTGTGGGACTTCCGACTTCAGACTGACCGAATTCTGAAGCATAACACACCAGATATTGTGATCGTGGAGAAAAAGAAAGTATGGATCATCGACATCGCAATCCCAGGAGACAGCAGAATCGAGGAGAAGCAGCTAGAGAAATTAGTGAAATACGAAGATCTAAAAATCGAGCTGCAACGACTATGGCATAAGCCAGTGAAAGTGGTCCCAGTGGTACTTGGCACGCTGGGCGCAGTGCCAAAGGATCTCAGCGGACATTTGCAAACCATCGGAATTGACAAAATCTCCATCTGTCAATTGCAAAAGGCCGCTTTACTGGGATTGGCAAACATAATTCGCCCCTACATCACGCAGTCCTAGGTATTTGGGAAGCGCCTGACTGGTGATGAAATACGAAATCCAGCATAGTGATGATGATGATGATGATGATGATAATAATAATAATAATAATAATAATAATAATAATAATAATATTTTTAAAAGAGATGGCAGCACCCACAGACCTGCACTGACTGAACCGGTTTGTGGTATCACCAGCAGTTCATTACCGGTTTGGGTGAACTGGCCCGAACCAGGAGGAATCCATCTCTGGTGGTAGGGATGTTGGCAGTAGAGTAACTTTAACCCTTCACAGATTTCATCCAGACTGAGTGTTCTGTGCTTGTTCTTTCCAATAGATTTTAGTTGCTCCAATTGGAATTCTCTTGCCAATGAAAACAGCAGATGTTTCCAATTAAAGCTGAATCTGAATTACAGCTATAGTAGATGTATTTGTTGATGAAAGATCAAGGGATGAATTTTGAAGCATAGTGAAAACTTTGCTGTGTTTCCAGTTACGAAAGATAAAACATTAGTTTGAAAGTTAATTATCACAGTTTTATTGCAATTATATGCACACTTATTGGAAGTAAACTCCATTGAATTCAATGGAATGTATGCTTAACTAGATTAGTGTGAATCCAATTTCTTTCTTCTTTTTTTATTTTTTTATTTTTCCTCTTCTCTTTCCCTCCCCCCTTTCTCTCTTTTTCTTTCTCTCTCTTTAGCTTTATTTTCTTCCTTATTTTCTTTCTTTATGTAAGCGTGTATTTTGATTTATAACTGTATGCTCTAAATTCATATACGTTTGTACCAATATTCAAATAGTCCTTTTGCTTTATGTATCCCCTCCCCTATTTATCTTCAATAAAGATTATATTTTCTTTTAAAAAAAGATGAATGGATAAATTTTGAAACATAGTGAAAACTTTGCTGTGTTTCCAGTTACGTAAGATGAAACATTATTTTGAAAGTTAATTACCACAGTTTTATTGCAATTACTGTATATGCACATTTATTGGAAGTAAACTTCATTAAATTAAATTCAATGGAATATGAATGCCTAACCAGATTAAAGATATTTATTTATTTTGCTTACTTATATACTTTGTTTTCTTTTTCAGGTAAGTACCATTCTGAACAAGAGATTTGGGGGTAAGTGTATTAAATGAAGTATATATTTCTGGTGGGCAACTATTCTGCTAACTGAACACTCCAATTGCTTCTGCATAAGAAAATTACTGACCATGATTAATCCAAAAGTAAGTTCAGAATGAGACATATTCAACAACACAGTTGGATAAATATAACCAAGTAAATGTATTAAAATATAGCTTGGATTGCATTTGAATGTTTTTCATTTTAACACTGTCTTCTGCCTTGAGAATGCCTGACTGATAGAATTTGATTTTTTTTCTTCAGTCCCTTTATGTCCTCTTATTGAAAGAGCTTGAAATTTCTTTGTATAATTAGGATTTTTTAGAGAACCATCTGCATGATTGCTATTTATCTGAGTGACGTAACACTATGCTGTATGAATAGCCAGATTTCCAAAAGGACTGAAATTTGCAACTGTGGATAAGCTGATCTCTAATTATACATACCCAATTATTCTATAGTTAGTAACTTCATTTTCTTTGAAGAAACCTTGGTTTTGAAATTCATATGCAACCTCTTCCCTGAAAAAGATTGAGTGCTTATTAGCTCTGCTAATAGATGCAAACTTACCCATATTGAAAATATTTCAGAATTTTGCTGTATTTTACTGGAAATTGAGATACTTGCAAAATGTCACCTTATTTACCATTTATAACATTATATTACCTATTCTTAAAAATGATATCTATGTTGGTTGTGGTGCATATGGCCTTTTGTAGTGGACAGATAGAAACTTTGTTAATGTGCATATTTTCTAAGTATTATTATTACTAAATCTATTTTAAGATCCCATGTTGTTTGAATGCATAGGCTTTATATACCAAGACATAAAAATAAACTAATTTAGTCACTTTTCCATCATAATCTTACCCTGGATTATCTATCTGGTTCAATTCGCATTCTTTATTTTATTTTACTTGCTCAGGATCTTGAACCCTCATTGGGGGTGGTTGCATTCATATCAGAGGTGGGTTCCTCCTGGTTCTATAGAACCGGTAGTAAACCGAGGGTGATGTTACGGATCTGGTTCTGTCAGTGGCAGTCCATGGCCACTGCCATGTTTTTTTTGGGGGGGGGGGCTTTTTTGCTACTTTTTGCTGTTTTTTCTTCTTCTCTGCATGTGCAGAAGCCAAGTTTTCGGCACTGTGCATGCGCTAACATGGCCACACACTCCAGCACAACCACACAGCACACAATACACGTGTAGGCACACAGTGTAGGAGGAAGCGAACTGGCTGGGAGGTAAGTTAGAACCTACCGCTGGTTCACACTTAATGCACTATGTATTGTTTAGCACAGTAAATGTACACAGCTACTATAGTTTGAAACACGATTAATGATCTAGAACAGGCTATTATGGTTTATTCAACTAATAATTAAAAGAAACCCTGTGTCTCCATTTTACCTGTTGTGAAGCATACACTAATAATCTTCCACTTTGTCCCTGAGATTTTTTCCTTATTTTTGGAAGATACATGTAGTTTCTTCTGAAGAAAAACCAATGAGCAAAATGTTCCTTTAGACCTATAAAATAAAGTGACTCAACAACGTCTGCTTTTTATAGTCATCTCTTCTTTGTGTTATAGCAGGCGAAGGAGAGCCTAGTCATTTTACTTTAGCTAAGGTAACATGATTTGGCTAAACCTAAGGAGTCCAGAACCATTTATAATTTTCCCCTTTTAATTCCCATAATTTCAGGGTAGATAAGGAAGCATAAGATGCAGTCCTATTCTCCCTATTAAATTCTTCCCATAATACAGAAGTGTGATTTCTTTTCTGGACACTAGATGTCAACTTCACCACAATATAAATTTTGACCCATTGGAAAGAATGTATCTTTAGGCAAGAACTACAGCAATTAGAATAGAACTACATGTGAGAGGTTTGGAAAAGGTAAATTCTGTCTCAGCACCCATAAAGCTGCAGACTCCATCTTTCCAGGAAGGCCTTGACAAGTCATCGCTCAGCTTAACCCATCTCACAAATTTGATGTAACATTGCAATGCTACTTGGAGTTCTTTAGAACTGATGAATTCTACTTGGATTGATGAAGATGCTCAGTTATCCGAGTAGAGCTGTCTGGAAGTTGAATTAATGGATTGAAGTATTTCACTGTTTATCTTCTGAACTGAAGAAGCTACTTGGATAAACAGCAAAACATTTCATACCAAAGTGAAGAAGAAGTACAGTTGCCTTCAACTTCCTAACAGGATAAATGGATATAGTGTAAATGTTATCCCTTCTCCCTCCTCCCCTCCAAAAAGGTAAATAATTTGGTTAATTAGAAAGGTCCAATTCTCTGTCCCCTTATGCTACAATTATTTTTTGTCTTCCATTGTTGTCAACCATTCAGTTGTGTCCAACACTCGGCTATTTTATGAATCAGTACTCTCACTGCCTCTCTGTCATGTGTCACCTTCTTCAGATCTGCTGTGGTCATCCTGGTGTCATCCTTTATAATGTCCAGCCAATGGTACTAGCATGGTGTCTTTTCCTTTTTTTGCTGATCACTACAAGCATGATTGACTTTTTGAGTGAGGCAACTCACATGACATGGCCAAAGTATTCTAGCCTTTGTTTGGGGATCCTGCCTTTGAGTGATACGTCTGGTGACTGTCTGGGACTTCTTTGTTTGTGACTATTGCAGTCCATGAGATGTTATTCATGTCAGACATTGCAGTTCTTCCAAGTGCTATACTCCTTCTGATCTCAGGTCTGTAAAGGACCTTCCTTTTCTCACCACTGAACTGCGTCTTGTTAACTAGGGCCTATTGTGGTTGGCTCTGGCCCAGCTTCTGCCCCAGGGAATGGGGAGGTGGATGCAGGGGGAAATTCAACATGTCAAAGGCCTGTGTTATTGCCGACAGAATCAGTTCAGAGTTTAGTTTCCTCGGACGAAGAAGAAGGTGGGAGTGACTTGGCAGAGGGGGCTTGGCACACAGCCCAGGCAGTCAATCTCCCTTGTCTTCCGTCGATTCAGATGATGACATTTTGGACCCACGCAAGTGCAGAATTATGCGTAGAAGAGACCAAGTAAGAACATATTGCAGGGAGGCCACCTGTGTTTGGGTGGGGCTCCAGTAATTAGGGCTGTTGCTATAAATAGCAGCATGTGGGTTTGACCGTTGTGGAAGAATATGTGATCGGAGTTCATCAGGAATCTTGTGTTGCTGGACTTTGTTGCTTTTTCACGCCTTTGAAACCAAAGCAGAGCAACGTGTGTGCGTGTGTGTGTGTGTGTGTCACTTCGTTGGAAGAAGAAAGGGTGTGAAGTTTCTTCACAGCTGCTGGCTAAGTACTTAATGACTGCTTAAGGGAAATTGTACAGACTTCCCGGTTGTTTTGGGAAGAGTGCTCTTTGCAATACAAAAAGCGTACTTTGTTTATTTTCAATTTTGTGATAAAGAACATTGTTTTGAATTTTCAAATGGGTGTGTGTGTCTGAAATTTGTACCCTTGTATTTTCTGGAGGCTCCTATCAGAAAGCCCGGCAGAACAGAGCCCAATGCTCAAATCTGTCAGAATCTTTCTGGATTTTGAGCCTGTTTTCCAAAGAGTTAGCAATTCCCTCCAACTTGGTATCCTTTACAAATTTGATGAGTTTTCCTTCACTGCATGCTTTTCCTCCATGTAGAGGTAGATCCATTGTAGACTACACACTGAGGGCGGTTGGTTGGTCAGTCAACCTCGAATTCATGTAGTGGGTTGTACGATTCATCCTTCACTGTTCTAGCTATAAAAAAAACCCAAGTACAGACAGGCCTTTCTTGTCTGAGGAAAATGGCAGTCTTTCTGTAAGACAGAAACCACAGGAGAGGAAAGCCAGAATTTAAGAGCTTGGCGTTGTCTACTAAATAGGTTTCACGTTATTCCCTTC
Organism: Erythrolamprus reginae; assembly: GCF_031021105.1. Classification (NCBI taxonomy): domain Eukaryota; kingdom Metazoa; phylum Chordata; class Lepidosauria; order Squamata; family Dipsadidae; genus Erythrolamprus; species Erythrolamprus reginae. The sequence goes on from NC_091951.1 coordinate 322,195,992, forward strand.
TCATTTTAACCCGATTATCCTTTCTCTACAATAGTGTCATCTAATGGCCTCAGGTGGTATCTCTTATGCATTACAGCAGGGCTGTCAAACTCCTAGGCCGCGAGTTGGATGCATCACACACTGGTCATGCCCAGGCCCAGTTTAGTGAAAGGGGGAAAAGTCCTGATACTTGAGATTGACATCCCTGCATTACAGCATCTGTCTTCTGGAACACTAAAGGCACACACAAACACACACACACAGAGAGAGAGAGAGAGAGAGAGAGAGAGAGAGAGAGAGAGAGAGAGAGAGAGACATATACACACAGGCAGACTACAGATCTGTAGGTCAGCGGTGCAAATCTCATCACCGGCTCAAGGTTGACTCAGCCTTCCATCCTTCAGAGGTGGGTAAAATGAGGACCCGGATTGTGGGGCAATATGCCGACTCTGTTAAAAGTGCTATTGCTAACATGTTGTAAGCCGCCCTGAGTCTAAGGAGAAGGGCGGCATAAAAATCAAATAAATAAATAAATAAATAAATAAATAAATAAATAAATAAATAAATAAACAAACAAACAAACAAACAAACAAACAAATAAATAAATAAATAAATAAATAAATAAATAAATAAATATCGCAATTTTTTGCTGAAATTTTAAAATTAAGGGAGACTAGGATGGCACCATTTCGGCCTTGTTGGTGCCATCCTAGTCTCCCTTAATTTTAAAATTTCAGCAAAAAACGTGATACATACAGAATATAGATGTTGGCTATGAATAAATTAACTGCCTTGAAATGGCCCTGGGTTGGGCCTAGAGGCAAAAAGGAGCTGTGAACGTTCTTTTAATACACCAGGGTGATTCGACACAAAAATATGTAACCCTTCCCTGGTGCAGAGCTGAAGGGATTAGATACTGTAGCCTAGAGGATAATTCTCTGCCTTACAAGGCAAAGGTTGAAGGTTCAAGTCCCAGTGGGTATGGCTAGCTGATGAGGCCGAAATAAGGCCGAAATAGATCTAGCCTAGTCTCCGTTAATTTTCAAATTCAGCAAAAAAAAAAGTGACATATACACACACACACACACACACACACACACACACACACACACAAAAGCATTCCCTCCATATCCTGGCAGCCAGGTCCTCTTTAGTCTTTTGAAAAATTTTGAAAACATGGCTTTTCCCTCAAAGGCACTGGGGCCAGGCTATTAGCACATATATCCAGTTTAATTAGATTTTATCCTCAGCTTTCTTATAATGCTATCTTATTATTACTTGTTTAATGTTTTGCTGTGACTGAGATAGCTGGTCACTTAAATTCTATAAGCAAACAAACACCCATTTCCCCAATAAATATTATTAATCTGAACATAAAGAGAATTGTTCCTTTGCTATTCTTCTCCAGTCCTGGGGATATATGACAACCATAAAAAGTTTGAGAGAGGAAAGAAGCAAGTGACTTACTAATCCATTTATTAAGAGTTTATTTAAGCAAAGGTATCCCAAATTTCTTTTTATTCCCTTGTTCCCAAAGTCCAGGACTTTGCTTTTTATAAATCCTTTTGAAAACAACAGCCGTGAATTGTGTGTAGATGACATCCATAGTTTGATAATTAGATTAATTTAATTTCAATAACTCCCCAATGGAAAATCAGTTAATGTGTTAATAATGAAAGCATAGATTTGTACTCTCAGTCATATGTGAATTCCAGATATCCTTTATTTTATACAATGGAGGTTATATCAGATTGCAAATCAGCTCTCCTTATTTGAAGCATTTTATTCTTACTCTCTAATCAGAGAGGTCCCCAGAGCGTATCAGTACAAAGAAACTTGTCCCCAACTTTATAATTTAAAAACAGAAGGAATAAAAGGAATTAAAAAAGGAAGGAATAAAAATAAAAGGAAAAAGAATAGGAGAGAATTTTTTTAAAAAAAATTAGATTATGAAATCATAATTAGATTATAATTATAAAATGTATAATATAATATAATAAAGGATCATTTGTTTGCAGTAGTGGCGAATGTGTCTAGCTTGGGTGTAGGATGAGAGGGAAGCTTTTGGGTTGGTTTCCAAATGTTTTATTATCAGGCTAGGTAACATTTTCAGGGTGTTGTTATGCAGAAGTCTTCCAATTGGTAACATTAAGACTTGTGGCTAGAGAATTCTGGGAGTTGAAGTCCACAAGTCTTAAAGTTGTGAACTATTCTTCACACAAGCCTTAAAGTTACCAAGTTTGAGGGCCCCTGTTATAATGCTTATAAGGGCCTCATGGATGGCACAGATGTCCACAGATGTCTATGTTGGTTGAGGCAGGCAGGATTCCCTTGAGTACCATTTGTTGGGGGTCAAGGGAAAGGGAGGGTTTTGCCTTCTCTTTCTGCTCAAGATCCCCATGTACAATTGGTGGGCCATTGTATGACACAGAATGCTGTGGGTTTTAGCAGAGTGATGGCGTTCGGGGGAAAAACTGTTCTTATGTTTAGTTGTCTTGTTGTGTAATGATCTATAGTGTGGTTTTGAGGGTACAACTCAGCAAAGACAAGTTTAGTTTTAGAGAGTTTATTCTCTCTCTTTTTCAGACTTTAACCTTAAGTAGCCTTGTACTTGATTTTTAGTGATATACTTTCCTTCACAGTTGATTTTTTATTCTTTTGCCATTATAGTTCCACATCAGAAGCAACAAAGGATCAAAAGTATAGGAAAGAAGCAAGGAATAAATATTTTAAACATTGACTTGCATCAGGAAAAGCATGGCCTTTTTATAAGGCCAGTCTGAAGTTCTGCCCAAGATATAGATTTTTGCACTGTGTTGATTTGGCTTGAAATATCTGATTTACTTAATACGTGGTTTTGGACATTGTATTCTGAAGCCAATATTAGCTTGTTAGGATGCCAGGGTGCCTTTCTGGTGGGGAGAAAGGAGCTTGGAAAGGATAAAGGTATGAATGCCGAATTGCTTAACTTTCAGCCTGTTTTTGTAATCTGCTCTAGCATAATACAACAAAGAGCTTTCTCGGACATTTCTAATGCAAGTATTCTTTATACCAGCAATTAGATGGGAGAATAAGGCAAGCAGTGACTCTTAGAAAAGAATTATTAAAAGACCAAAAGCATGCTATTTTTTTTTCCAGTTGAGAAAAGGAATCTGGTACCTATCAATGCTCGGATTTATAAAAATCAATGAATCTAGCTGTCACGACCAGAGTGTAACTTGCAATGTAAAGTATCTCTAGCATTAACAGGAGTTTATTTGAGGAGTTTAACCCGAATGAGGAATCTCCATAAAATCTTGTATTGAAGGTCTGTTCTCTGAGTTGTGAAGTCATTCGCGAAGTGATTTCTTATTGCTAGGGTGATATAAAGCTACTGAGGGTCCAAGCTTGTCAACTAGAAAATTGACAGCCTAGGTTTGAGACTTGAGCGCAGCACAATGGGTGAGTTCCCATTCCTGTGTCATCTTCTACTCACTTTGCAGTTCAAAAGCATGCAAACGCGAGTAGATAAATAGGTATTACTTTGGTATGAAGCTAACAGTGTTCCATGCAGTTTTGACATATGGGTGAGCAGTGTGGTCGGGCAGTAGGAAAAGCAAGTAGGATGCTTGGCTGCATAGCTAGAGGTATAACATGCAGGAAGAGGGAGATTGTGATCCCCTTATATAGAGCGCTGGTGAGACCACATTTGGAATACTGTATTCAGTTCTGGAGACCTCACCTACAAAAAGGTATTGACAAAATTGAACGGGTCCAAAGTCGGGCTACAAGAATGGTGGAAGGTCTTAAGCATAAAACGTATCAGGAAAGACTTAATGAACTCAATCTGTATAGTCTGGAGGCCAGAAGGAAAAGGGGGGACATGATCGAAACATTTAAATATGTTAAAGGGTTAAATAAGGTCCAGGAGGGAAGTGTTTTTAATAGGAAAGTGAACACAAGAACAAGGGGACACAATCTGAAGTTAGTTGGGGGAAAGATCAAAAGCAACGTGAGAAAATATTATTTCACTGAAAGAGTAGTAGATCCTTGGAACAAACTTCCAGCAGACGTGGTTGGTAAATCCACAGTAACTGAATTTAAACATGCCTGGGATAAACATATATTCATTGTAAGATAAAATACAGGAAATAGTATAAGGGCACTCTAGATGGACCATGAGGTCTTTTTCTGCCGTCAGTCTTCTATGTTTCTATAGCCATGCCTGCCACATGACTATGGAAAATGTTGTCAGATAATGCTGGCTCCTTTGGCCAAGAAACAGAGATGAGCATTGCACTGTAGATTCAGAATCCTTTATCTATTGATTGTCCTTTATGGATGATTGGGTGACAATTTCCTGCTCGAGCAGGTTGAGATTTGTGGAAACCTGTAGTGGTTGTAAATTTATTTATTTATTAGAGTTGAAAGGGATCCTGCAGTTCATCTAGTCCAGCCCCCTGCTCAAGCAGGAGACCCTACATTACCCTAGTCAGATGGCAGTCCAATCTCCTCTTGAAAAGTTTGGGCATTCACAACTTCTGCTGGCAGGCTGTTTCACTGGTTGATCGCTCTCCCCATCAGAAAGTTTTCCTTATTTCCAGGTTGAATCTCTCCTTGGTCAGTTTCCATTCATTGCTCCACTTGTGCCCTGGAAAATAGTGTGACCCCTCCTCTCGGTGGCAACCCCTCAAATACCTGTATACAGTGATACCTTGTCTTACAAACTTAATTGGTTCCGGGATGAGGTTCTTAAGGTGAAAAGTTTGTAAGATGAAACAATGTTTCCCATAGGAATCAATGGAAAAGCAATTAATGCGTGCAAGCCCAAAATTCACCCCTTTTGCCAGCCGAAGCGCCCATTTTTGCACTACTGGGATTCCCCTGAGGCTCCCCTCTATGGGAAACCCCACCTCCGGACTTATGTGTTTTTGCGATGCTGCAGGGGAATCCCAGCAGTGCAAAAATGGGTGCTTCGCTGGCAATGGAAGTCCGGAGGCGGGGCATCCCAGCAGCAGCGGTGGGTTTGTAAGAAGAGGCAAAAAAATCTTAAACCCCGGGTTTGTATCTCGAAAAGTTTGTATGACAAGGCGTTTGTAAGACGAGGTATCACTGTACTGCTATCATGCCCAGTTCCAACAACCTCTCCTAGTATGTCTTGGTTTCCAGTCCTTTTCTGTACTTTCTCTAGAGTTTGAACATTGGCTCAGAAAGAAATGTTTATTTTTTTCCTGATAAATTTCGTAACGGGAGAAGATCTAATTGAATGAACTGTCTTTCATTTAATCCTAGCAAATGGGAAAAAAATAGACAAGGTAGAAGTAATGGGATTTGGGAAAGAATTCTTCAGATTAAGGAAAACTAAAGCTAAATACAGTCAAATGCATTCAAGTAATCTTCCAACCAGGAAAGGCTACTTAATTCTTGCTTTGTTTCAGTCTTCTCCAACAAGAGTTTAACTGCTTCATCAGATAATTGTGTACAATATAATGAGGGGACAGAATGATAGTTTAAGACAAACAGATTTTATGACCAGAAAATACTAAATACTTTCAGATTAAATGTTGAAGTCTTGATGAATGATATTGTATTGTATTTATATGCCACTCATTTCAAATCAGAATCAAAATGGCTAACAACAGACATAAATACAACAATAGTAAAATGCAATCAAAATACAACAATAAAATCAATAAAATCCCAAACGCCATCACTCTATTAAACAAATAATTCCCTCAACGCTGTCAGACTTTTTACTAAATCTGCACTTCTATTCTATTCTACTAGTTTTTCTCATCATTCCTATCATCCTTTTTCTCCCTACAGTATGACTGTAACTTCTTGCTTGTATCCTAAGATTTTTATTAATATTGATTGTTTCTTCATTGCTTATTTGACCCCTATGACAATCATTAAGTGTTGTACCACATGATTCTTGACAAATGTATATTTTATTTTATGTACGTTGAGAGCATATGCACCAAGACAAATTCCTTGTGTGTCCAATCACACTTGGCCAATAAAATTCTATTCTATTCTATTCTATTCAATAATATCATAAAAAGAACTATATATACATTACAGTCAATCTAATTCCAGGCCTGCTGGAAAAGCCAGGTGCTAATGGCTTTCCGGAAGACCGGTAGGGAGGAGAATATCTGAGGGTAGTTGATTGCATAAGTTTGGAGCAGCCACAGAGAAGGCTCTTCCCCGAGGTATTGACTGGATCTGCTAATACTCTAGCTGACCCTTTATTATTATCTTTGAGAAATCCTTCAGAACTCTTAAAATGCCTGGGGACTCGAGGAGTAAATATAATTCTATCTTTAAGAAGAAGAAAAAGAAGAAAAATGAAATATTAAAGATGCCATTTTGACCTTCAGATATCCAGGTGACCAGATAGTTTTTAACATCTCTTTGCTGCCATCTATTGGTTGTCTCAATTCTGTTTGTAGGGGAAGGTGGTGTGTGTAAAAAGTGATGGATTGCCAGCATTTTACACCAGACATTCCTTCCTGAAGCAAATTATGAATACCACTTCTGCCCTGCACTGCTGTGCCATTACCATTCCACCATTATGTAGTTAAATTAAAAAGTTATATGGTTTATTTACATGGGTCATTTAAATTGAATTTAATTCTATTTAATCTAGTAGACTTAATGGAGCTGAATTGGCTTTAATTTTTAAAAACGCTTGATTGACTGCGCAGCAATAGACTCCAAAAAAATAGAAGCAAGATTTCAACATTGCAGAGGTGTTTGCAAGCTGGAACTTTTGCAGGAGAAGATATTTAAACAAAATTAGCATGGTCTGGATTCTTGGGCCATTGTGAATTTGTGAAGCAAAAGACAAATTGGGAATTATTTAATCAAATCAGTACAGTGGTACCTCGAGATACGAGTTTAATTTGTTCCGGACCTGGGCTCTTAAGTCGAGCAGCTCTTATCTCGAACGACTTTTCCCCATAGGAATTAATGTAAATAATTTTAATTGGTTCCAGCCCTCAAAAAACTCACAAAGTTAGTCTAAATTATGCAGAAAGACATGTTTTTAATGAAGAAATGTACATGTACATATAAATGAATAATGAAGTTTCTTTCACTTAACTTGTAAACTTTCTTAAACTTTTAAATTTACATATGTTCAACTTCTCTGCCACCCAATCCTGTAGGACAGAGGTCCCCAACCCTTTTTGCACCAGGGACCGGCTTTAAGCGATCAAGAGAGGAATGGGTGAATGAATGGACGGAGGGTGGGAAGGAAGGAAAGAGGGAAGGGACAGGAACAGAGGAAGGAAGCAAGGAAACTTATGAAAGGGGAGAGTAAGAGAGGAATGAGTGAAGGGAGGGAGGGAGGGAAGAAGGTGGGAAGGAGAAAGAAAAGAAGAAATAGAGGAAGGGAAGGTAAAAGAGAGAAAGAAAAAGAGCAAGAAAGAAAGAAAGAAAGAAAGAAAGGGGGAAGGGACAGGAACAGAGGAAGGAAGCAAGGAAACTTATGAAAGGGGAGAGTAAGAGAGGAATGAGTGAAGGGAGGGAGGGAGGGAAGAAGGTGGGAAGGAGAAAGAAAAGAAGAAATAGAGGAAGGGAAGGTAAAAGAGAGAAAGAAAAAGAGCAAGAAAGAAAGCTGCAAGCACCCCCCCGAGCCCCCCAGGCCGGCTGCAACCTTTTAAAACACGCGCGCCGCTTCGCAGCTGTCTCCTGAAGCCGAACGCGGAAGTTAGCGTTTGGCTTCAGGAGACAGCTCCTTGGCGCTTGTATCTCGAATTTGGGCTTGTAAGTAGAACAAAAATATCTCTCCCCTCCCAGCTCTTATCTCGAGTTGCTCTTAAGTAGAACAGCTCTTATGTCGGGGTTCCACTGTACTTGATTGTCATCTTTTCAATTTAGCAGTCAACTTGTTTAAATGTATTTACTCTATAGTTCATTCTGTCTTCAGTCATTTTGAAGACTGATAACCTATTAACCTACAGCTATTATAAGGTGGACCATCTGGGACCTGCCATCTGGGATGCTCAAAATTACAGGCTAAACTATAACTCAGAAAAAACACTTTGGTATCATGTCAAGATAATTGGATAGATATGTCCATGTAATTGTCAAGTATACCTTCAAGGCAATTTAATTTTTTTAATATGAAAAAAAGTCATTTCATATTAAATACAAATTATTCATATCATGTAAAATCAATAAACCTTGTAAGGGTATCCTAAGAAGTATGCTATAACATCACATTTTATTGTTTTAAACATTTGACTAAGATTTAGCTACTATCCTGCCATTTCTTCATTGATTTAATTGTATGTGGTTCCTGAAAGCTCTGATTTAATTTCTGTTTTTATATCAGTAATTTCGCTTCTGCTTTAAATTAGGGCTGAAAATGGTTGTAGGAATTTTGACATAAGATCATTTCTGTTTGAAAATGTAAAAACCATATTGTACATGTAGTATGACTTTCTATAGTGTTAGTGTTGATGAGGCATGGGCAAATCTGGGAAGCCCCACGATAGCTCTCGCAGCTGCATTCTGCATGATCTGAAGTTTCCGAATACTCTTCAAAGGTAGCCCCATGTAGAGAGTGTTGCAGTAGTCAAACCTTGAGGCGATGAGGGCATGAGCGACTGTGAGCAATGACTCCCTGTCCAAATAGGGCCTCAACTGGTGCACCAGGTGAATCTGGGCAAACGCCCTCCTCGCCACACCTGAAAGTGGTGCTCTAATGTTAGCTGTGGATCGAGGATGGCGCCCAAGTTGCGGACCCTCTCAGAGGAGGTCAATAACTCCCCTCCAGGGTAAAGGATGGACAGATGGAATTGTCCTTGGGAGGGAAAACACACAGCCACTCCGTCTTGTCAGGGTTGAGTTATATATTGTAAATAAATAAATGAAATACATAAGTGATGAAGAGAGAGTTGTGAGGGTAGGAAAGAAGAAAGGAAGGAAAAGGAAGGGAGGAGAGAAGGAGGGAAGGAAGGAAGGAAAAGAAAGAAGACATTAGATGTAAGAATTCTGAATGAAAACTAGTTATAATGAAAATTAAATTCTTGCTAAAGTTTTGAAAAGTAAGTTTGGCACTTGACGATATAAGAAATTATCAAATGTGTTGATATTAATTTAAAAAACAGGCCAGGTAGTTCAATTGGAATGAATAGTTATTGGCTGTTCTTGTTCCCAAAATCCTGGTGATAATATTCTGCATGAAGTTTTTGCTGCATCTTCCTTCCCATTATATCTGCTTATCAAGCTTAATAAGGATCTATAAGAATTAGTTGTAGCATAGAAAACCTTCTATTAACATAAATTACAATGGCTGTAAGAAAAGTAGCTGGCAATAAATTTGCTGAGTAATATAGGCATCAGGGTATTTCCCCCCAAAAAGCTGGGTGATTAACAAATCAATTCATTAAGTGCTCCTGCAGATTTTTATTGAGTGTTCTGAAATGGTGGAATAAAGGCCTCACAGTTGAGGAACAGAGTTGTATTAACTGTTAATGTTGTTATTTAAAGTCACTAGGAGTTCACAGAAATATTTAGCATCTCATTCATTTTATATGTCTACCCATTTTGAAGGCCTTATAAAAAACCAACAGGGTCAGTGCAAGTCAAATATCTGGGGGGAATAACATTCCAGAGGTCAGTTATCATGATAGAAAAAACTCCTTCCCTGGGCATCACCAAATTGGACTCCCTGATAAGCAAGAGCAGAGCATGCCTCTTTTGCCAGATCTAAAGGAATGGATAGATTAGGGGTTTCCTTCCTTCCTTCCTTCCTTCCTTCCTTCCTTCCTTCCTTCCTTCCTTCCTTCCTTCCTTCCTCCCTCCCTCCCTCCCTCCCTCCCTCTTTATAGGTTATAACAAGCCCCTTTGTTTGCACCTGGAAGCATACTGGCAGCTTTGGAAAAGAGGTGAAACATGCGCTGATCGAGACATGCACATAATTACTCCTGCTGCTACACTATACTTTCAAGGACAGTCCAGTGCATTGCAATAGCCCATTTGGGAAGAGTCTAAAGGATGAGTGGTCATGAGTAGAGCTCCATGGTCCAGGAAAGGGCACAAATGGTGCCCAACATGAAGCTGGGCACAGGCCCTTCTTACCATAACTACTACCTGTTTTTCAAACAGGAGCTGTGATTCCATGTGAACCCCTAAATTGTGGATTGGTTCTGTTTGGGATGGGATGGGATGGGATGGAATGGAATAAAATAGAATAGAATAGTTTAGTTTAGTTTAGTTTAGTTACTTTAGTTTTATTGGATTTATATGCTGCCCCTCTCCGAAAACTTGGGGCGGCTAACAGCAATCATAAACAATATACAGTAATAATCCAATACTAAAAGCAAATTAAAAAACCCCTTAATATTAAAACAAAAAACAAAAAAACCAAACATACATACAAACATACCATACATACAATTGTAAAGGCCAAAGGGGAGAAGGAATCTTAATTCCCCCATGCCTGGTGACAGAGGTGGGTTTTAAGTAGCTTGTGAAAGGCAAGGAGGGTGGGGGCAATTCTAATCTCTGGGGGGAGTTGGTTCCAGAGGGCCGGGGCCGCCACAGAGAAGGCTCTTCCCCTGGGTCCCGCCAAGCGGCATTTTTTAGTTGAGAGGACCCGGAGAAGACCCACTCTGTGGGACCTAACTGGTCGCTGGGATTCGTGCGGCAGAAGACGGTCCCTGAGATAATCTGGTCTGGTGCCATGAAGGGCTTTATAGGTCATAACCAACACTTTGAATTGTGACCGGAAACTGATTGGCAACCAATGCAGACTGCGGAGTGTTGGTGTGATATGGGCATATTTAGGGAGGCCCATGATTGCTCTCGCAGCTGCATTCTATAGAATAGAATAGAATAGAATTCTTTACTGGCCAAGTGTGATTGGACACAATTTATCTTTGGCGCATATGCTCTCAGTGTACATAAAAGAAAATATATATTATGTACCTTTAGACTCCTCTTTAGAATAGACAGTCCCATTGAGAACTAAAGATGGAAAATTCCTGACCCAGAGGACTCTATACACAAAGCCTGTCAGTCTCAACTGAAACCTGTTATTCCTCATCCAAGCTTCCATAGCCTCCAGATTCTATGATAGAACCTTCATAGCATCACACGTGCAGCCATTATCTTACTGATAATAGCTCATTCCGTGCTATCAGCTGACTTGATCCAGCAACATAATGTACGTTAAACAAGATCAGAGACAGAATAGGGGCCAAGAAACTCTGCAGAATAGGGGCCAAGAAACTCCATAATGCAGGAGCCAAGGCCTTTGCCTCTGATCAGCAGGAATACAGAAAAGTACAAAATAGCAATACCCGAGGGAAAAAAGAGAACCAGAACAACACAAAAGTTCCTTCTTTCAATCCCCAGAACCAACCTAAAAGGATACCATGATTAATGGGATTGAAAGCCACCATAAAGCCGCAAACCCTGTGGCTGATCCAGAAGGATACCATGGTGGATGGTATTGAAATAATGGATGTATTCCCTTCTTTTTAAATCCAGCAATGCCAGTTTCTATGCAGGGCTTTTCCAACTTCTTCTTCTTTCATTTTAGCATTGAGAAAATCCCCTTGTGCTATTCAATTCATCATGCAATTAATATTATGCACAAATGCCACTTGGTTTTTGTCAGATTATAGATTAAAAGGTGTTTGATTTATTAATGCATTCGGTTTATTATGCAGCAAACCTTTTTTGTTTTGGGCCATAAATATAAAAAGTTGCAATGCTTAGCAGGCTTAGTTCAGAGATCCTAATGCTATTTCTTCCTGAATTGTTTTACTCTTCTTTTCCCAACTCCATGTCTACTATTAATTGGGAAGATGTTTCTATTCAGTGCCTGCAACTAATATATTGTTACTCATTTGATGTTTAAAATTATTTAGGCTATCTTTAAGAGGTTCCTAGAATGCTAACCACAAATAGATAAAATAAACAAGGTTATAACAAAAGTGTTTTTAAAAAGTTTAGAAAATTCCTACATAATATAATGTTTACAGGAAATACTGATAAAGACAAGACTTGATGGTGCTATACTTGGTTGATAAGCTACCAAAATATTCTGCTCTATGCCAAGTTTTAAAAAAATCTTGGAAAACACAGTAACACAGCACTTTCATATTGTTTCCTAGAAAAAGTAGATGTGTTTATAAAGAAGCTTGAGGGAGTCATTGTCTTTGCTTGATATTATTTATTAATTATGCTTCTTTGCCACTTCAATTACATAACTAGATAGCTGTAGTAGAATGGTGTCTTGGGACCAACATAGCCTCTAGCTAATATGCAATGACACAGACAGAATGAGTCAGATACTCAGGCAGTTTACAATAGTGGGGATTTTTTCTCTCTCTCTTTGGACTCTTTAGCTCTGTTGTATAGTGTGGATAACTAGTTAAGAAATGGAGCCACTTTATTTGTATAGGAACAATATTAAAGCAGTTATTCTCCAGGCCTTTATCCAAGGGGTTTATGGAACAAGAGGCTTTACAGAGCAATTTATGGGGACAGTAATTTGTACTTGATCTTACATTGGAAAAGGCTGTAAAGAGAATTCAATAAATTAAATAAATGCAAGCTACTCCACTTTTATGAGGTTCCCAAGAATAAAATGGTTTGCCTTGATACAGATCAATAAAATCTCAAGGCTTACTACTTTCTAAAATAAGTAGGCTGTGAACATGTAGCATATTTCACAGCTCATGGAAAAGGTTTTGAGAAAGTGCCTCCATTTTCATACGAAATATCTCGCTTGTACTCAAGCGTTTATAAAAAGTCCACTCCATAAAAAGCCATGCTTCATTTCCCTCCCACAATGTTATGAACAAACAAGCCACGATAATTTCATTCATTAAAAAATGCTAAGCCATAAACCATGGCTTGGCTCATTCATTCTACTAACTCAAAACATAAAAATATATTTCTGTCAAATGTGAGCACAGCCATACTTCCTAAAAAATCCACAAACCCAGCAACATTTTCAGGGGGTAACATTTAATGTGGTATTTCCCCCCTGCTCTTTTAAACACACCTTTTATATGAAAGATCATTAAATTAGCTCGCTGTTTCATTGCAAAACTGCAACATACTATTATAGTCACATGCTCATTCTGGGCAGACTGTTGTATATTAAAAGGAAAGCAATAAGTGCTTTGTAGATTGGGGAATATTTGACTCACATTCATTTAATAAATCTCATTAAGGATTTAACAATAAACCCATTATTTGTTTGCAATTCTAAGTCTGTTGAAAGGATATTAGTCTGCTTTCCCATATGACCAGCCTAGTGTTTTTTCTTCCTTCCTGTTTTAGGTTTGCAGGAATCTAAGGGATCCCTTAGGCCAGTGTTTCCCAACCTTGGCAACTTGAAGAAATTTGGACTTCAACTCCCAGAACTCCCCAGCCAGCTGGCTGGGGTGTTCTGGGAGTTGAAGTCCAAATTTCTTCAAGTTGCCAAGGTTGGGAAACACTGCCTTAGGCCAGTGATTTTCAACCTTTTTTGAAACGTGGCACATTTTTTACATTTACAAAATCCTGGAGGACACCAACAAACAAAATGACACAAAATGACACTCTAACGCTGTACATATTATACATATAGTTAATAATATAGTTTCTAAATGTATTTATATTCACTTAATGTAAAATCTGGGCCTGTTTCAATGAACACAAAAGGGATATCCTGGCGGGAATGGTAGTTTGGGGACCCATGTTTAATTTCCCCACGGCACACCTGACCATGTCTTACAGCATACTAGTGTGTTGCGGCACACTGGTTGAAAAACACTGCCTTAGGCCAAGGATAGTGTCTTTTTCATTCTACTTTTACCATTCATCTCTCCCTGAATCTCCATGTTCATAGAGTGCATGTAATAATTGCATATTTATATATTATACTTTATAGAAACATAGAAACATAGAAACATAGAAACATAGAAACATAGAAACATAGAAACATAGAAGATTGGCGGTAGAAAAAGACCTCATGGTCCATCTAGTCTGCCCTTATACTATTTCCTGTATTTTTATCTTAGGATGGATATATGTTTATCCCAGGCATGTTTAAATTCAGTTACTGTGAATTTACCAACCACGTCTGCTGGAAGTTTGTTCCAAGGATCTAATACTCTTTCAGTAAAATAATATTTTCTCATGTTGCTTTTGATTTTTCCCCCAATTAACTATTATTATTGTTGTTGTTGTTGTTGTTGTTGTTGTTATTATTATTATTATTATTATTATTATTATTATATATTACACAACTGCATGAAGATGCCAAAGTGATGTATGTGTGTGTGTTTGTGTTTGACTGTGGAATTGAAACAGAATGAGATGATGAGGACAAGATATTCTCTGCTTATCTATACAAAGGGACGATGGATTACTTATCTTTCTTGCTGCTGTCTGAGTCTATTTAATTTGCTCCATAAAAAGAAAATAAAAGAAGGACTAGGATGTCCTGGAAAATGAGAATACAACTTAAAATTATCTCTGATCTCTTTCTCATTTATTTCTACCTGTGTGAAACACGACCACTGAGCAGCATCTTTGTATTCATCAATACAAGTTACTAGTAATCTAAGAAAGAACAAGAAAAAGTAGTTTAGCTTCCAGTGGTATATTTGGCTGCATTCCTGGAAAGCTAGGGAAGAATATCACCTGTGTTGAAGGCTTGTTTGTTTGATAGATAGGGTGATATGAAGATTCCAGCACTGGGTAGAGGGATAGACTAAAGTAGGGTTCTCCAACCTTGGCAACTTTAACCCTGGTGGACTTCAACTCCCAGAATTATGGGAGTTGAAGTCCTCCAAGCTTAAAGTTGCTAAGGTTGGAAATACTTGGACAAAAAGATCTCTAAAGTCCCTTCCAAGCCTATGTTCTCCCAAATCTCAAATTTTGTTTCTATGAAAATACATGCAAAAAATGTATACAGTGTTCCCTCGATTTTCGCGGGTTCGAACTTTGCGAAAAGTCTATACCATGTTTTTTCAAAAATATTAATTAAAAAATACTTCGCAGTTTTCCCCCCTATATCACGGTTTTTCCTGCCCGATGAGGTCATATGTCATCGCCAAACTTTCGTCCGCCTTTAATAAATATTTTTTTTAATAAACTTTAATAAATAAACATGGTGAGTAATAATCTAAATGGTTGCTAAGGTAATGGGAAATTGTAATTTAGGGGTTTAAAGTATTAAGGAAAGGCTTGTGATACTGTTCATAGCCAAAAATAGTGTATTTACTTCCGCATCTCTACTTCGCGGAAATTTGACTTTCGCGGGCGGTCTCGGAACGCATCCCCTGCGAAAAGATGTTCTGCATATGACCTGTGTGAGCAATTGTCTAGTTTCACCTTTTCTTTTGCTTTTGCGTTCCTTGCCTTTGGCCTGTCTTTTTATTCATTGCCATTATTTGCCAGCATGAGTCTAGAACTCCAAAACATTCAAAGAAGGGAGTATGCTGACTGTATTGGCTGATGTAATACCAAGCCCCATGACATTTCCTTATTGCCAATTTTGGATAAAACTGCAGATATTTCATTTTTTTTTTCATTTCATTTATTTAGATTTGTATGCCGCCCCTCTCCGCAGACTCGGGGCGGCTCACAACAAAGTGAAAACAATTTGCAACAAATCTAAATTACTGCTAAAAACATTTTTAAAAACCCCATTTTCTAAACACACATACATACACACATACCATTCATAAATTGTATATGCCCGGGGGAGATGTCTCAGTTCCCCCATGCCTGACGATACAGGTGGGTCTTAAGGAGCTTACGAAAGGCAAGGAGAGTAGGGGCAGTTCTAATCTCCGGGGGGAGTTGGTTCCAGAGGGCCGGGGCCGCCACAGAGAAGGCTCTTCCCCTGAGGCCCGCCAACCAACATTGTTTAGTTGACGGGACCCGGAGAAGGCCCACTCTGTGGGACCTAATCGGTCGCTGGGATTCGTGCAGCAGCAGGCGGTCTCGGAGATATTCTGGTCCAGTGCCATGAAGGGCTTTAAAGGTCATAACCAAAACTTTGAATTGTGACCGGAAGTTGATCGGCAACCAATGCAGACTGCGGAGTGTTGGTGAAACATGGGCATACCTAGGTAGGCCCATGACTGCTCTCGCAGCTGCATTCTGCACGATCTGAAGTTTCCGAACACTTTTCAAAGGTAGCCCCATGTAGAGAGCATTACAGTAGTTGAACCTCGAGGTGATGAGGGCATGAGTGACTGTGAGCAGTGAGTCCCAGTCCAGATAGGGCCGCAACTGGTGCACCAGGCGAACCTGGGCAAAGGTCCCCCTCGCCACAGCTGAAAGATGGTTCTCTAATGTGAGCTGTGGATCCAGGAGGACGCCCAAGTTGCGGACCCTCTCCGAGGATGTCGATAATTCCCCCCCCAGGGTAATGGAAGGACAGATGGAATTGTCCTTGGGAGGCAAAACCCACAGCCACTCTGTCTTATCCCTTCAATGCAAAAAAAAAAAAAGTAACCTAATTCAATGAGATGATAAAATACACTAACAACCCTGAGACCCAATATCCTATGTGTTCAGCTGGCTGTTTTATTGATCTGTATGTAGCTTGAGGTTTTGAGAAAGGTTTGCACAAATACTAAGCTGAACACATTTTCAGACTAATGCATATTAGAGAATTCCAGAGTTTTTAATTATAGAAACTTTCTAAGGATGCTTTTTTCTTTTTATATCATTTATGCTGTATATCACATTCTCTAAAAAGCTTGGTATGTTAGTATAGTAATCTTATTTGGGTCCTGTGAATCTAAATAATACCTGATGTTCCACAATTGTAACAGTGAGGGTGATTTCCCCGCAGGCATTCAACATGAATGAGTATAATTACATGTGGGGGGAACTGTAGGTATCATCTGGGTGGGAGTTTTAGCATTCAAATGCCCCCATCATAATTTCAGCAGCAACTATTTGCAAGGAGCCCTAAATTCTAATTCACTCTACAACTTTCAAAGGGACAGTTATGTTGTGTATTGTTGCTAGAGGTCTGTCAGTTTACCGTTTTATCTTCCTGTTGAGTAATAAAACCTTGCATTGGAAAGCTGGTTTGAGATTACAAATGTACATGAAAATGGTGTAAAAAAATAATTGAAAATGTACATGGAAGCATCTACACTGAATGAATATGGTGAACGGGGAAATAAATTGTTTTAAAAGTTTACATATAGTGTACTTCGTAAGAAGTGCATCATATTAATGATATACAACCTTCATCTCTATACTAAAGCAATAAGATTTTCATAGCCTTGAAATTATAAGAATTCCTGTGCAAGCTTGGTTAGAGATACTGTGGCAGAGCTTCAGCATTAGAAATGCAAAGGCTGCCTTGATGCAATTCTGAATCCATTACAGCTGAGCCAGAAAGAAAAATAGTTTAAGCAGCTGAAACCATTCACACAGGTCCAAAATTACAATATTACATAGCTTCAAAAGAGTACAAAGTTACATTATTTTAATCATGAGTATGGAGAAAGGTTTTGCCCCATGCAGATCAAATTATTGGAGCAATAATTAGCATATTTTTCAGAATATAAGACACACCTTTTCCTTCCCTAAAAGAGGCTGAAAATTTGAGTGTGTCTTATACTCAGAATATAGCTTTTTTGAAGCTTTTTCTTCCAGCCCTAAATTGGTGGTAAGGATCTTCCCAGCTTCCTACTCCCTCTGAAAAAGGCTTTTTCAGCCCTAACCAGGGTATAAAATAATGTGTTGAAGCTGAACAGACTAAGGACACTAGCAAGAGAAATACCTGGTAGGTAGGTATTTTTTCTATTTTTCTCCCACAAAAATAAGATGTGTCTGAAAAATGAAGTACTTATTAAATTCTCCATATATCAGCCCAGTGTTTTTCAAACATGGCAACTTTAAGATATGTGGACTTCAACTCCCAGAATTCAACAGGCACCATGCTGAGAGCCACAAAAACCTACTGATCTGCAAAAGCATTCAAAAGCTGCCTCTTTCACCAAATACATATTTTGATGAACATTTGTAGCTATGATAAAAATTGCATATGTTTTTGGATGTTAATGTAAATTACCTTAGCTAGTTCAGTGGAAATTTATGCAGTCTATAAATGCAACTTACATATTAGTCTGTCATAATTGCAAAGATAGGACAAAGATAGGACACTTTTGGCATGAGGGTATATACAAAATAATTTGATTGCCCAATACTTATGATAAAGCTGAAATGTTTAAAACTGGTTGCAAAACACTTTAAAGGAGAAAGAAAAACTTCTCACTGCTTTTGACAGTTTTTTTTCCTCTAGCAATTTTAGATTTTGGAGGGAGGTTTTTCCTAGAAAACAGCTTCTGTTTTACGTTCAATCAAAATTGTTTTTCGAGCTATGCTAGATGAATGATCCTTTTCATGTCAATTTTTCTATATTAATCATTAAAACCTTTCTGCAAATCCTGTTTTAGACAATTCATTAAACAATGTCCATATAACTGAGAGTTCATTTTTTTCAGTTTCTTTCTCTGCACAGTTCATATAACTGCATATGAAGGTATAGTTATAGATTCTGTAACTGAAAAAACTGAAGTGGGTTTTAGTTATAATGAAGAGTTATAATTAAGAGTGCAACCAAGGGGTGACTCTGCCCACCTGCCCGGACTTTGCCATTTGGGTTCTTTTACCTTATGCACATGCACAAAACATTCTGTGCATGCACAAAGGGTAAAAGAACCCAAAAGGCGGCGTCTGGGTGGTTGGGCGAAGCTTTGCGCTGCCTTCACGACTGGCTCTCTGAAGACTGATAGGCATGAGCGAACCGGGAACATTTCACGCCTGATGCAACCTCATCACTATCTGGCCGGAATAATCTACATGTTTTACACCCTTCCCATCAAGTAGATGTAACTTTATAATTGTTCAGACTCAAAGAAAACAGCAAAATAAAATTTGGAATCATCATCATCATTATTTTATTTTTGTTTATTTTTTATTTTTTATTTTTTATTTTATTTATTTCATTTTATTTTATTTTATTTTATTTTATTTTATTTTTATTTATTTTATTTTAT
Source organism: Erythrolamprus reginae (assembly GCF_031021105.1). Taxonomy (NCBI): domain Eukaryota; kingdom Metazoa; phylum Chordata; class Lepidosauria; order Squamata; family Dipsadidae; genus Erythrolamprus; species Erythrolamprus reginae. The sequence continues at coordinate 322,215,002 of NC_091951.1, forward strand.
TTTATTTTATTTTATTTATTTATTTATATGCCACCCTTCCCCTGGGACTCAGGGCAGCTCACAGCATGTAGAATTTTTTTTTTTTTTGAGTCAGCAACAAATTCAATCAATCATTCTAGTTTTCAATTCAGGGGGAAAAAACTTGATAATCATTGCAATGTGGATTTTCTGAATTTTTTTTGTTCTAAAACTTCAATGTTTATCATATTTTATAAAGAAATATGATTTTTTTTCCAGACTGTTCTGTATTAAAACCTTGATAAATGAAATGAGTCTGTTTTTTTCCTTTATGTAAGTTCTGAAGTTTTAAGACCAGAACCAACATTGTTGATTGAAACTGTCAGTCCTGGATCTATTTTCCCTGGTCTCTTCAGGGCTGCCACAGCAAAGGCCATCCAGCTGTGGGAATGGGAGGTGGGAAATAGAGATAATGAGGGATTGTAACAAAAATAAAAATCTTCTCTCTGAGAACCAAGGATGTTCCCACCAGGTGCTAGGAGACGGGAGAGTCCAGTTGAACTTTGGCCTGTGACCTGATTGGATGGTCCATTTGGATCATGTGATTGGATGCTTGGTCAGAGAAAGGAGAAATATAATTTTAATTAAGGGGGAAACCTGAGAGAGATCCGAGTCAGATTTTCCCAGATGTACCAATATGACGTGCCTAATAAATACTGTTTATACTTTGAGGAATGTGCCTGATTCTGTTGGGGATATTACTTGGAACCCTGACAGGCATTAAGTAAATATGGAATAGATTAGGAGAGGAAGTCCTCTCCAGTTAGCAAATATCCTTGACTGGTAGTTGTTAATGAATCCTTCAGATGAACGTTGAGTTATGTATGAGTAAGATATTTAGGCCTTTTGTCCATCTAAGGAGAAAGCACGTGTCCTGTAGTCACGAACTGAATCAAAAGAGTGGTAATTATGGAGGTTCTACTCCGTTTATAGTCTTGATTCAGTCCTAAAAATACATCACAGGGCGGTCATAACCTAAATCACCTGGAGCCTAGCTCCACCCCACTTGGAGAAAGGTGCATTTTACTCTCAAAGCTGGGAGCAAAACAGCCAAAAGTTTGAGGAAAAGGAAAACACTTAATGTTGAACCTCTGAGAGCTACAGTTTGATTTCTGTCTCCTGCAGTAGACAAATCAAGTCCATATACTCATATGATTCCTTTCTTGTCTGCAATAAAAGTAACTTATCTAAGAGTATTGAGTCCTTGGAGTTCTAGTTGTTATCTAGATCTTGATTGCAAGGTTGAATTTCTGGAAGGACCTAACTGTATAATTGTGCCTAATCTGATGTCTAATGTTTTATGATACAGCAATTAAAAACATTATTGACATTTACAAAGTATACGTTAGTATGTAAAGAAGAGGAAAAAAATACTGCCAAATTTCATGCATTTTATTCAGAATTAACTTCCACTCTATTCAGGAGAGCTTACCCCCAGAATAGCAGATGTAGGATTAAGCTAACATCTTAAACATTTTTGCAGGAGAGGCGGAGTGAGGACACGGACACAAGAGCTGGATTTAAAACTGGGTCATTTTTATTGAAATAAATTTGCATAATTTATTTTAAATAAATTAGCATAATTAGCATAATTAAATATGACCCTAACAAGGACCTGCAGGGTCAAACAATTGCTTCCGGGGCGGAAAATGACGTATAATAAACTTCCGGGGCAACTTATGGGCGTAGCTCCATGCTAATCCAGGTGAGGGACCACTCCCTCACCTGAGACCATGCCATGCACTTGCATGTGGGAGGTCCTGCCGGCTAACCCCTAGAAGGGGAATTAAATGGGTGGGACCCAAAGACAGGTTCCCCCCAACTGCTCAGGTCGTCAAAACCACAAGCCTTTGGAGAGAACCTGTCAATCATCCCCAAAGATGCCCAATGGAGAACACGCAGCTGCTAAACCACCACCCAGTTTTCCGCCCCTAACCTGCCTACCCAAATGACCAAAGGTAAGCCAATTAACCTAACAGGTGCAAGCACCCCCTAACCGCTTATCAGTCTCCACAGTGTGGAATAGGCGAAAAAACGGTCACGGCTAAAAGGCCAGACCGCCAAAAATTCCTATTCGGCCCCATAGGGCGACCCAGAATAGCACACTGCAAAATAGGGAGGGCGGGCGGGTGTCTGCTCTCAATGATGAGTCCGGGCGAAAAGGCTGAGCTCCGGGCCTGCCTGCCCTTTTATAGGGCTGGCAGGCCCCGCCCGGACACGTCATCGATCAGGCCACTCTGGCCTGATTATCGGCCGAGATCTCACGAAATCTCGCGAGATCTCGGCCGAAAACAAGATGGCGGCTACGCCATGTGACTCGTGTCTTCCCGAGCCTCCAGCAAAAGGCGCCGGTGAGTAAAGACCACCAGCGCTATTTTTTCAAGAAGTACCGGTAACTCCCTCCCTGAGTTTAATAGGATTTATTTCAGACTAAATGACCCAAGGAAAGAAATGGTAGAATTTCAGAACTAATCCAAGAATTTAGTAAAACATATCCATTATGCTTGCCTGCCTTTTAAATGGGAATTCATTTTAGTGTAGTTGGAACAAACTGGAATCTAATAAATGTATCTAACTAATATAGATATGGGAGAAAAAAATCAGCAATATGAAAGATTCCAAATATATTACTCTATTTTTTTACATACTTGATTAAATGCTATAGGAACAAGAGATTATTGACTAACTGGCCAAGTAAGAATTTCATACCATTTACAAACCATTCTGAACACATCAGTCCAAGTACTAATATAATTTATGATTCTCTTATGAGCCTTGATGCTCTTTGCGCATAAAAAAAAAGCTAAGGTGACAACCGCAACTATATGATCAAAGTCCCTTTTTATATGTATAGCATCCCTGCATGTTTTACTTCATTTTTTAAATTTCAAAAATGAAAAATAATAGCACATATGGTGCTTGATGTTTGTAGTAAATTTGGCTTTATGCAGTCTTAATACATCACCAAGAACTGTTCTTGTTATGACTGTTAAGGACTGCCTGCAGCCAGACTATAAAGTATAAACCATTGTTTGAAATGGAAATGCTTGGCAGATATCCTACAAGTGTTAAGACTGAGAGTTTTATCCATGGTACATGGCCAGACAAAAACAAAAACAAAAAAAATCAATGCTTTGCTATTTCCTTTCTTCCCTGCATGTTTCGTCGGATCTGGACTGGCATTATTTCTGCTCGCTTTAGAAAATGGAAAAACAAAAACACAGGACATGATGTTAGAGTTGCTTTAGATGGGGAAGGATTAACTATATCACTTTCATTTTAGAAAAAGCCCACATCGACTAAATAATATATAATATATAATATGTCACATGTTTTTTTTGCTGAATTTGAAAATTAAGGGAAACTAGGATAGATCTATTTTGGCCTTATTTTGGCCTCATCAGCTAGCCATACCCACTGGGACTTGAACCTGCAACCTTTGCCTTGTAAGGCAGAGAATTATCCTCTAGGCTACAGTATCTAATCCCTTCAGCTCTGCACCAGGGAAGGGTTACATATTTTTGTGTCGAATCACTCTGGTGTATTGAAGGAACATCACATACATATATATAATATTATATATAATAATATATAATAACTAATAACATCAAACAACAACTAAACTGTAGCAAGTTCACAATTATTGCTTTCGTCAGATTCTATGGGCCTGTTGCTATGACATAAGTAACTTAGACTTTCTTTCTCCCAGTAGGTTTGGCATCACATGCTAGTCAATGGTAGGTTGCTACTGGTACGGTCCAGTTCTAAGAACCGGAAGCAGCGGGAGTCTCTGCCTTCCCAGATAATTCTGTGCATGTGCAGAAGCTGCTTCTTCTTCTTCTTCTTTTTTTGACAAAGGGACTCATTTATTTATTTATTTATTTAAAAAAGTTTTTTCTTAAACAGATCATAATCCATATCTATTACATTTTGAAATTACAATTCATCGCACTATGTATTCAGTATTCAGTATTCTATCGTATTCTATCGTATCGTATCGTATCGTATCCTATCCTATCCTATTCTATTCTATCCTAACCTATTCTGTTCTAACTTCGCCCCTATAGGGATGCTGCCAGCTACAGCTCATTTGGAGTTTCATTGAAACAACATCATCCAGGAATGCCTAAACTTCCCCATTTACTTGAAAATACAGATAGTATTAATAATTAATAAACACATGGGAAGTCAATCTCCAAAGAGAAATGAAACTGGCTCACTATGAAACAGACAAAAGAGCATTTAAACAGGTACTGGCATAATTTCAGGCCACAACACTTTAATGAAAAATCTTTCTAGATACGGTTCATTACCGATGCTGCCACTTTTCTTCCTTCTGCCCTTTTTTCCATTCTCTCTTTGTGCTTCTGAGCCTTAAAGGTTGACAATTGATGGGCCAAGATCTTTTGTGTGTTCGTGAGAGGAGTTGCTTTTATGCTTCTGAAATGACGGGCGTGAAAGAGAGATGATGTGAGAGAGGTTGAACTGGCTCACTCAGGGCTGGAGATCTTCCTTCTTTTATGCCTGCTGCCCAAGAATATTCCTTGCCACATCCAACGCTCCTAAAAGTCCCACAGTGCAAAAATGGAAGAAACGGTGAAAATGTCACAGTCTTCTCTTTTTTCATGTCCATGTGCCGCCTCTATGTTGCTTGAAGCAGGCAGGATTCCCTTGAGTACCATTTGTTGTTCTGCTCAAGCTCCCCATGGGCAATTGGTGGGCCACTGTGTGACACAGAATTTATTTATTTACTTATTTATTTTGTCCAATACAAAATGAGGGTTTTAGTGGGTATATACCTATATACACATAATAAAATACATGATGAAGGTTATAGAGGAGATACTCATAGTAAAATATATCTAAGAAATAATAGAAAAGAAGATATAGTAATAGAATATATCAATGAAAGAATAGAAGAAGAGATATAGGAATAGAAGAAAGGTAGAGGATATATAGGAGAGCAATAGGACAGGGGATGGAAGGACTCGCCCCTTACTGACCTCTTAGGAATCTGGGTAGGTCAACCGTAGATAATCTAAGGGTAAAGTGTTGGGGGTTTGAGGATGACACTATGGAGTCTGGTAATGAGTTCCACGCTTCGACAACTCGGTTACTGAAGTCATATTTTTTACAGTCAAGTTTGGAGCAGTTAATATTAAGTTTAAATCTGTTGTGTGTTCTTGTGTTGTTGTTGTTGAAGCTGAAGTAGTTGCTGACAGGCAAGACATTGCAGCATATGATCTTGTGGGCAATACTTAGATCTTGTTTAAGGCGTCTTAGTTCTAAATTTTCTAGGCCCAGGATTGAAAGTCTAGTCTCATAGGGTATTCTATTTCGAGTGGAGGAGTGAAGGGCTCTTCTGGTGAAGTATCTTTGGACATTTTCAAGGGTGTTAATGTCTGAGATGCGATATGGGTTCCATACAGATGAGCTGTATTCGAGGATGGGTCTGGCAAAAGTTTTGTAAGCTCTGGTAAGTAGTGTGAGATTGCCAGAGCAGAAGCTACGTAGGATTAGGTTTACAACTCTTGAAGCCTTCTGGACTTGATGGGCTTTGGCCTGATTCAGCATGGCTCTTCTTACGTTCTTATGCTCATTAATGGAAGTCTGCACTGATGGTAATTTAAAATGGGAAATGACATTATAGGGTATGGAAATAGTATTTGGTTTCTCTAAGCTTTGTTTTGGATGCATTATGTAAATGAAATGTTTTGTACTGGCTTCAGAGCCCAGGCGGCAGCTTTTTCTAGTTACCGTTTGCCAGAACAAGAGGGAGTTTGCCAGAGAGAGAGAGAAAGGATTTGCGGCATATTCAGTAAACTCATTTTTATTGCATAAATATATATTTTATTTAGGGGGGAAAAATAACAGAGGAAAACATGTTTAAAAATATCTGCCACTATGACTGGAGTCCAAATTAGTTTTCTGTACCTGTGGGGGCATAAATGTGGGGCACATTTTGTGGAACTCTGCTACAAAATGGACTAGCCATGTGACATACAGTACATGGCCTGGGTGTTTCTACTTATTTGTTTTGGGGCTTCTTATTTTTTTTTCTTTTAAAAAAGCTTTGTTTTTGTCTGTTTCCTATCCCAAAGCATAGCAAGGTGACCATGCTATCAGTTTGTGGCTGAAGGTGTCAGGGTTCTAAATAGTATCGAAAATTAAATCGGAGTCCAAGGCAAAATACTCCTCAAAGTTCCAATTTATTAGCAGACACATTTGCTAATAAATTGGAACTTTGGCAAATCTGGGAGAAACCCAAATCTAATGTCGCAGAGGTTTCTCCATCAAATTGAATGACCCAAAAGTTGTGGCCCTAGCTTTTTGCTTTTCTCAATTGGATGTATTTTGTGCACAAGAAAACTTTATCCTCGACTCGGAAGGGGGGCTGAAGTGATCAGTGCTTGTCTGCTTGCTTCTTATAGGCTTCCACCAATTCAGCTAGTGCTTTCTTGGGTGTTCCCCCATTCTTTTTTCAGCGTTCCACCCACTCAGTCAGGAATATTGAGGTGGGAGCCTCCATAGGTATGGAAACAAACTGCCTGCCAGTGGTAACCTGAAAAGGAGTTAGTCCAATGCTGCTATGAACAGCGTTGTTGTATGCTACTTCTGCAAAAGGCAACAGCTCTGACTGTTTTTCTTGCTGGTAATCTACATAACAACGGATCTATTGTTCCACCATTGCATTCGTACATTCGACTGCTCCATTTGTACTTAGATGGAAAACTGAGCTGAACCCTTGTGTGGATCCAATTGCTCGTAGGAACTCTCTCCAGAACTTCGTAGTAAACTGCAAGCCTTGGTTGGAGATGACTCTTTTTGAGATGCCATGTAGGCAGTAGATGTGCATAAGGAACAGTTTTGCTAGTTTCCTGGCTGACGATAGTCCTGAGCAAGCGATGAAATGGGCTTGTTTGGAAAACAAGTTGATAACTGTTCAAATCACTGTGTTTCCATTGCTCTCTGGGAGGTCCATGATGAACTCCATGGTGATTTCCTCCTAGGGCTTGCTGAGGTTGTCCACTGGCTGATGCTTCTTGTTTACACAGGTAGCACAGTTCCTTACATAGTCCTCCACCTTGGCTTTCAACTTTGGCTACCAGAACTGCCGTCAGGCTCGTTGGAGAGTTTTTAGGAATCCAAAATGCCACAACGAGTCGTGGCTTTGTTGTAGCACTTCTAATATGAGGCTGGCAGACACATATAGTTTGGAGCTCTTCCAGGCCAAGTCTTCCCTTATTGTCAAGATCTCCTTGTTGTCATTGAACCAGGGATTGCCAGGCAGGGCAGCTTTCAGCGTTGCTAGCTATTTGCTCTGGCTAGGAGAACTTGGCTGTCTGGCTTGGCCCCGGGAGAGGACTGAGGTTGCTGTTTCCCCTGGTGAGGGGAGAATGATGAAGTGGACTTTTGCTCCCTTTGGCTGTTATATTGTGGTTTTCTTGATAAAGCATCAGCCAATAAATTATTCCCAGGTGGGAATAATTAAAATTTGAATCTCCTGAAGTATTGCAGAAGTACAGTATATCAGTTTGGTGCTCAAGACTAATGTTTGAGTTACACAGTTCTAAGGGAAAGTCCAATCTAGTTAGTTCTCCACAGCAGGGGCCAAAACAGTTTTCCCAGATGTAAGCAAATGTAAGCGAATTCCAATCATTTTTTATTCTGGCCATTCTGTCTGGGGTTATTGGAAGCTGAAGTTCAGAAACAGCTGCTGATTCTCTCATTCTTAAAAAAAAAAGTGAATCTTTGTTGCATTTGAGAATTGGAGCCCTAGAGTCAAGAAACGAGAGGCTTGGGAATGGAACGAAACAAAATCCAAGTGTGAAAAAAATTCTGCAATTCAGAAAAGTGCAGGAGAAAATAGTTCAACATTTAAATCTTGCAGCACAAATAGAAATACTACTGGATTCCTACCGGTTAGAAACAGCTCTTTCTCTTTCAATAATTGCTTGGTTCTGTAATGAAGTATTTTGTCTATGAGTCCCGATTTCCTCTGTGAGTGCCAAGTTCCAGTAGGAGGATTATTGCAAAGGGCAACTGTTTGACACTGCATATCCTTGGACATTACTGATACGATTACTTTCTACAATGTTTTACTGATAAAATCCTTCAAATTCACCAAAGATGCACTGGAATCTATGATGGAGACCACAGCAAAGTCTGGCTAGTTTCCAACTGGAATTTCTTTTACTCTGTGGATTCCAGTGAAATGGACAGTATGCTTGCTAGTATGTCTCCTGCCACTTGGTAATTTGATTAGTACTTCTGGTTTTTACAGAAGATAGGGATGTGTAGTCAAGTCAGATCTTTGGGAGGGGCCACCTCCTACAGCCTTGAAAGAAGCACTGCTACTCTCCCTTTTTAAAAAGTCTTTTCTTGATTCGACTATATTGGAGAACCATAATACTGTGTGTCTAACTTCCCCTAGGAAGCGGGTCAAGATTATGTTTTTGGTGGGGATTTGAACTTTAGATCATGTTGGAGGTTTCAATCCTCATTTTATCAGTTGTGCATGAGACAATTCTGTATTGGTCGTGATGGTTGTTGATTTTTTTTGCCAGTTTCTTAGTTGTAGGGAATTTGATTTTTCTGGTCCTACTAACATTTTGTCTCCTTTCCATACCGTCTACAATTGTATTTTTCTGGACTATTTTCAGGAGTTAGGGATTGCGAGAAGTATCCTCTAGTGGTTCCTTTTCTTTCTTTCTTAATTCAAGTTAGTGTTGCAAATGGGGGTTTTCCAGTAAAATGCTATGAGGCTCAGTTTTCTCATACTTCTTAATATCTACAGGATTATCTAGGCCCTCAACAGTCAGGATTCAGGCCTGGCTACAGCACGGAAATTGCTTTGGTTGTATTGATGGATGATCTCTGATGGGCCCGGGATAGAGGTATCCTGGTTCTTCTTGACCTCTCAGCGGCTTTCAGTACCACCGACCATGGTATCCTTCTGCGCCGACTGGAGGGGTTGGGAGTGGGAGGCACCGTTTTATGGTAGTTCTCCTCCTACCTTTCTGGTCGGTCACAGTTGGTGTTAGTGGGGGGTCGACCCCTAGGTTCCTCCCTTGTGGAGTTCCTCAGGGGTCAGTCCTCTCCACCCTGCTGTTTAATATCTACATGACACCGCTGGGTGATATCATCCAAGAATATGGGGTGAGTGGTCATCAGTACGCGGATGACACCCAGTTGTACATCTCCACCCCGTGTCCACTCGGTGAAGAAGTAGAAGTGATGTGCCGGTGCCTGGAGGCTGTTAGGGTCTAAAATAGGTTCATGTGCGGGACTGTCTTGAATTCTTTATAAATTGGCCTGAGATTTTTCTCTTTATTGTGATTTGGCTTTGACAACTCAATCCCATCTGGAGGCGCAGTAAACAATTACTTTACCAGGCAAGTACTCCATCTCATCAGAGCCCACTTACTTGCAGTGAAAACAACTAAGAGCACCACTAAACACTAACAAATTCACTAAATAGCAATAGCACTTAGACTTATATACTGCTTCAAAGGGCTTTACAGCCCTCTAAGCCCTTTACAGGGCCAGTTTACTGCCCCCAACAATCTGAGTCCTCATTTTAACCACTTCAAATCATAAACTTTTATGGGTATAAATGTATCTGATAAAATGGACTGTTCTCCCTGAAGGAGGATAGCACAATAAGTGTTACCTGTTGAGGTGCCATGCTCCTTTTGTTATTTGGGTTGCACAAATGGATACCACTTGAGAAACTTTAAAGGGCACATTTTAAGCTTGCAAACTGATAATTAGCGATGGGCGAACTGAACTCGCACAATTCGGGTCCGTACCTAATTTTGCAGTGTTCGGTATGCCGAACATGAACACAATTTTTTTTAAAACTTCGGGCAAAGTTCGGGGTTGCGTTCGGCGTTCGGTCGCCTCAGCTGGCCAGGAAGTGACATCTTTGTGACGTCAAAGCCCCGCCCCCGGAAACCCATCATGGGGAGGCTGGGGGAGTGGGGGCGGGGGATTCCCCTCTGCCTGCCACTGCAGCCCTCTCCTTTGACGTCGGAAGGAGGATGGGCACGCACGGTGTGTGTGGAGAGCGTTTCTCCTTTGGGAAAGTAAAATGGTGGCAGGTTTCTCGGCAGGGACCACCTCGGCGGCGGCTTTAATGCACCAAGAAACTTGCCACTGTCTTACTTTCCCATGGAATCCAGGAAGTGATCACCTTGGCATCCTTAGCAATCTGCCGGTGATGTCAAAGCTCTGCCCCTGGAATTTCTTTGTGGGAGGGATTCCCCAGCTCCTTCATGTTTATTTTTACATGAAAGGACCGCCCTTTGCTTGCAGCGCCGCTGCGGCGTCCTTTTTTGAAAAAATAAAAATAAATAAAAATTATAAAATCCATAAATTTCAAAAACGATGGGATTCTGGGGGCGGAGCTTTGACGTCACGCAGTGTTTGGGGTTTGAGTTCGGGTTTGGCTGAATTTTGGTAAAATTCATCCAAACTTGCCGAATCCGAACACCGTTGGGTTCGCCCATCACTACTGATAATGAATGACTTCTCTAAATGGGCTTTTCCCCATTACTGTGCTGGAATGCCTTGAGCTTGTAGAAAGCTGCTACTGGCATGAAATTTGCTGTATCCATTCCTTTTTTTCCCCTTTCCTGCCTCTATTTAATTTGCTCCTGTCCCCAGGCTTCTCTCTGCAAAGCCTAACCAATTGGATACATCATGAGGCTTGGCTTTGAAATATGTTGGACTGAGTAAAAAAATGCTGCTTTAACACCACTACAATTAGGCTGTCTCAGTAGTGGTATGGAATGAAGGTAATGCCATGGGAACACTGAGAAATTTCTATCTGAAGAACCATCTCATCCCGATGGGTCTATTTGTTCCAGCAGAAAGGGTCTTCTGTGGATCCCATGGGATAAAGAATCCAGGAGATTGTGGAATATTCCACCATCTGAATAGTGCGGCATCTGGGATATTCTCCCATCCGAGGTGAGGCCCACCCCACATTCCTGGCCTTCTACAGTGGAAGAGTCTAAAAACCTGGTTCTGCTGCTTGGCCTGAAGCCCCATTAGGAGGCTGCTATGCTGAGGGTGGCTGATGGGACAGAGCAGTGATGGGCTACCAAAATTCTTACTACCACACTGTGGGCGTGGCTTATGCAGGACGCCCTGGATTTTGCTTCAACATCTTTCAATGCAAATTGGGTGCTCTGGGGTAGAGCTCCATTTTCACTACCCCACTATGTTTCCCCCCCCATCCGGGAAGTAGCCCACCCCTGATTAACTACTGTATAAAGTGTATGTACACACACACACACCCCTTCTAAAATTATATACATTCGACCTCATTTACTGCGATAGGAAAAACATACCCAGAGCCCAGAAGGGAAAAAAAGAACAAAAAAAAATCAAAATTTTGCTAACAGTACTGTGTGTCTGACCAAAATTTTGCTACCGGTACTGTGTACATGACCGTACCCGTAGGAGACCATCACTGGGGCAGAGAGAATTACCACCCCATCATCTTGATTTTTAACTTTCCTAGTCAATTTTTCTGATTTCAATTGTTTTTAGCAATTTTAAACTGTTGATTGTAACCCGCTCAAAGTCACAGCCTTAGTGAGATAGCAGCGTAGACATTTAACAAACAAACAAAAAAATTCTCTGTTTCCTCCATAATCAGTTGCAAGTGTACAAAGGCCCTTTATCTCATGCATACATAGAATGTAGACTTCTTTATTGGCCAAGTGTGATTGGACACACAAGGAATTTGTCTTTGGTGCATATGCTCTCAGTGTACATAAAAGAAAAAGATACATTTGTCAAGAATCATGAGGTACAACACTTAACGATTGTCGTAGGGGTCAATTAAGCAATGAGAAAACAATCAACATTAATAAATATGTTTTTTGATACAAGCAACACATTACAGTCATAAGCTGGAGAAGATGGGCGGTAGAAATGATGAGAAAAAATTAATAGTAATAGTAGTGCAGACTTAGTAAATAGTTTGACAGTGTTGAGGGAATTATTTTAGCAGAGTGATGGCATTTGAGAAAAACTGCTCTGGTGTCTAGTTGTCTTGGTGTGCGATGCTCTATAGCAGTGTTTCCCAACCTTGGCAACTTGAGGATATTTGGACTTCAACTCCCAGAATTCCCCAGCCAGCAAGTTGACAAGGTTGGGAAACACTACTCTATAGCAACCTTTTCAGGGTATTTGTTTATTTATTTATTAGATTTGTATGCCATCCCTCTCCGTAGACTCGGAGTGGCTCACAATAAGTAGCAGTTGAAACAAGGAGCAAGGAGTCAGTAAATATTTTTACATCTCTCTTTTTATCTAATACTTATCTGTTTGTTGTCATATATGGTAAGGGATGTAATAAGAAGTGAATGTCAAGTTTCAAACTAATTTTAGCGGAAAATGTGAAATGCTGTCTCATAAGTGCTTGGTGGGTCTCCATATACAGTAGTTGTATTGGCTGCTAGTGGTAGGTATCAACTGGAGGACTACACAGTCGGTGAGTGCAGTGGCTACGCTGGCTAGACAAGATGGGAGTTGTAGTAAAACAGTTTATAATGTTCCCATGGCATAGAAAATATAGCATATTTTCTAAATCGAAAGGGAAAAAAAGTGTTTAGCTGGAAGGAGAAGACAGAATGCAAAAGCCAGGGGCTGTCACTTGATTTATACCTTCTGCTGAGCCATAATTTGTTTTGCGCTGGCTTATCTCATTGTGTATAAAACCATTTTATGGATCAATCTGCGGTATTCACCTCCAGAAGGTTGTGTCTGATTTCAAAAATCATTAGCACCATTACCGAGGCCAGGTTTGGCTTCACTGTAAGTTATATATGTTGCAGGAATGTTATTACATGGATATGGAGGAGGGGATCCGACTTCTTGTCCAGAGCTTAGCACACACAAATGATTCCTCAGCATTTGGGGAAAGAGAACGAGGCTTTGTCGCATGCCTAGCGTACAAGATCCTTTACAGCAAGATGAGTCATAGCCTTTACCAATAGCATTGAGAGGTAATGCGGGCCAGTGAATGAATGGAAAGAGGCAACGGCAGCCTGGGGTGTTGTTTTATCCCCCCTGGTTTTGTCTTTATTCCTATTTGCAATTCAATTCAAATCTTCATTATCAATGCACAACACGCAAACAATGAGATCGGCCTCCCTTAGTGCATCCCCCCCAACATAAATACAGAATTGTGTTTTCTTTCTGGGAACTTGGGAGTCTCCGATGAAGAGAGAAAAGCTTTTTTCCAGTCCTGAAGTGCAGTAGTCGCGAATCTTTGGCGCGTCACACTGGGCCCGAATCTTAGAGGGGTGGATGAGGGGCTTTCTTACATTTTGAAGCCCAGAAGCGGGACGTACCGTTTTCATCTGTGACTATATTGGATGTGGCACGCCAGAGAGGAAAAAACTTCAAGCGGCGGGATTTACAGGCAATGACCGTGGTGCCACACCCCTTTTCCTTTACGGCATCCTGGTCTCAGTGGCTGTGTGTTTGAGAGAGGGGGGGAGGAAGGGAGAGAGAGGGGGGGAAGGGAGAGAAGATGGGAAGAAGGGAGAGAGGGGGGAGAGGAAGAGGGAGAGAGGGAGGAAGGGAGACAAAGAGATAGAGGGAGGGAGGGGGAGAGGAAGAGAGAGGGAGGGATGAGAGGAGAGGAGAGAGAGGAAGAGGGAGAGAGGGGGAAGGAAGGGAGAGAGAGGGGTGGAAGGGAGAGAAGATGGGAAGAAGGGAGAGGGGGAGAGGAAGAGGGAGAGAGGGAGGAAGGGAGACAAAGAGATAGAGGGAGGGAGGGGGAGAGGAAGAGAGAGGGAGGGATGAGAGGAGAGGAGAGAGAGGAAGAGGGAGAGAGGGGGAAGTAAGGGAGAGAGAGGGGTGGAAGGGAGAGAAGATGGGAAGAAGGGAGAGAGGGGGAGAGGAAGAGGGAGAGAGGGAGGAAGGGAGACAAAGAGATAGAGGGAGGGAGAGAGGAAGAGAGAGGGAGGGATGAGAGGAGAGGAGAGAGAGGAAGAGGGAGAGAGGGGGAAGTAAGGGAGAGAGAGGGGTGGAAGGGAGAGAAGATGGGAAGAAGGGAGAGAGGGGGAGAGGAAGAGGGAGAGAGGGAGGAAGGGAGACAAAGAGATAGAGGGAGGGAGGGGGAGAGGAAGAGAGAGGGAGGGATGAGAGGAGAGAGAGGAAGAGGGAAAGAGGGAGGGAGGGAAAGAGGAAGAGGGAGGGAGAGAGAGGGAAGAAGGGAGAGAGAGCAAAGGAGGGAGGAAGGGAGAGAGAGGGAAGAAGGAAGGAAGGGAGAGAGAGAGAGAGAGAGAGAAGATGGGAGGAAGGGGGGGAGAGAGAAAGAAGATGGGAGGAAGGGGGGAAGGCTGGAGAAAATGCAAAGCAGGTGAATTTCACCGCCCGCTCACACGCCTCCGTCTGTGCAGCGCTAAAGCGCAGCGGCTTCCTAACAAAAGATGGTTTCAAGCCTCCCCCCCCCCCCATAGGACCCTATCAGACTCGGCCAGTTGAGTCCCGGATGCCTCCTTCCCAAGAATGACAACGACACAAGGTCGGGGCTCGGCCGAGGCTTTGTAAGACGGCAGCGGCCGGCGGGGCCGTCCTTAATTAAAGGAAACAGGAAGTGCCGAGGAGTAATAACGCAACGTGCTTCGGGCTGGGCGAGCGGTCCGGGCTCGGGAGCGCTCCTTTCACACCAGCCTCCGAAACCCGGCGCGGGCGTTGGTGACATAGCTTCCCCCCCCCCCTTCCTTGGGAAACTCTCTCCGACAGGATTTCCTGCTTTCGCGGAGGGTTCAACAATCCATTTGGGACTGTTTTTATTCCCCCCCTCCGGCCCCGACGGGCATTTTCAAATATATCTGGATATAAAGGAAAGTTGAAAAGAGGTGACGGTGCTTCCTTGCCGTTTTTTCTTCTTTGAATGGAGGATAGAATAAAATTCTTTATTGTCCAACTGTGAATGGACCCACAAGGAATTTGCCTTATTTTCCTTCCTCCACCCCATCAGTGACCCTGTGCGTTTGCATCGATCTTAACTGGAGGCGGCATTAAGCCCTCGGTTTAAAGAAGAGTCCTCCCCCAAGCGGGATTTTTATTGCTTTGAAATCGGAGGCTCGGGCTCCCTGGGGTTTCTTCCCCCCACCACCCCCGCCCCTCTTCCGTTGAAGAGCCGCTTTCCTCCC
Source organism: Erythrolamprus reginae (assembly GCF_031021105.1). NCBI lineage: Eukaryota > Metazoa > Chordata > Lepidosauria > Squamata > Dipsadidae > Erythrolamprus > Erythrolamprus reginae. The sequence goes on from NC_091951.1 coordinate 322,230,205, forward strand.
AGGGTGGTGGTGGTGGTGTCTCCCGTCGCTAGAAGCCAGCGGAGGACCAGCCGTGGCAGGATGGAGAGAACCCACCTAGAGGGGCCCCCTTGACGCGCGCACATCCTCACTGCAGCCCCGGGGCTCGTTCTGCTGCACAATGATAGTGGCCGAGGCTATTCCCTGCAAGGGTCCCGAGATCCCGGGCAGGAAAGAAGGCGGATGGTCCGCGAAGGTCAGTGTTGCAAAGCGTAATTGCTAAGCGGGAGGAAGGAAGGAAGGAAGAAGGAAGGAAGGAAGGAAAGAAGGAATGCAGGTTCTTCCACCTGCAGAGCGGACTTTGGGTCGGGTGGGTCTCTCCCCCTCCTCTCGCCCTCCCCGCGAGTACCACGTCTCTCTCTCTTCCATCCAAGGATGTTTTTACCAGACATTCCAGAATAACAATAAACAATATCTCTTGGACCCAATTCCTTGAGGGAACCTATTAAAGGGTTGGGGGGGGAAGACAGTTTACAGGGAATAATGTTTACAGGGTGCAGGACTTTAAATTTGGGCAGGGCACATGATTATTATTTATCATTATTTTAGTTCTACACAATACAGTGATGACTGAAAAGCCACAACCCTAACTGCAGCAAAGAAATCTATTTTTTTTAAAAAAACCCAGCAGGACCCTAGGTGTGTTTTTCTCAGAAGAAAGTCCTGTGATTTTGGGGGTGAGATTTTTACCCTTAGTGTCATGGAATTGTCATCTTCCTTACAGTTGAAAGGGCAGCTTTGTAATGGAGTTAAATAACATCCTGGGAGCACCTTTGGTTCATAATGGTGTGCCGACATCCTCTCCTCTTCTCCCGGAGCAAGAACGTAGCACTGCCTAGGACCCTCCTCTCCGAAGTGAGTTTATTTCTGGATGAAAAGTTGGTTTTGTGTGCGGTTGTTCTTCGTGCTTGGTCCCTTCTTTCTTGCCAAAAGAAATAAGGAATGCTGAATATGTATCTGAGAAGGAAGAAAAAGCAATATCTGTTTCTAAAGGACAGCATGGCAAAACAGTGTGAAGTTTTGCTTTTCCTCTTAAAAACTGATCTAGCCCAGATGGCAAGAAATTCACTTTTGACTCACATTTTCCTACGGTCTAAAATGCTGCATATGAAGACACTTTAATTTATACTTGGGATTTATCAAGGGGAATTACTGCCTTTCTTTAGGATCAGCTACATAAAGCTATATTTCTTTTTTTTTTCCTTACGCAAGCAAATGGCATTAATGGATGGACCTAGAGTTAGAAAAAAATAAATTCTTCAACTTCAGTTCAACTCCCAGTGACTATCCGGACACATCCCTGCAGTTTTCTAGGGGACGATACAGAAGTCATTTGCAACTTTTTCCGGGATGTATATATATATTTTGGACTTCCCAATCTTGTGTACAGAAGGTCTGTCATTCATGTGCCAAGCAGGCCCAACACTGCTTAGCTTCTGAGTCCAGATTTGCTCTGCAGGTGCTAGAACATTTTAGGAAAATTCTGTTCTCTATGCTGGAGTTCCAGAAACACATGGCGTATAATATATATATGTATATATAAGCATATATATATATAGAAAACAATTGCAATAGTCCATTACACTAGCTGATGCTATTGTTGCTGTGGAGTGTACCTATGAATACCGCAAGAGACAAAAGTTTTGGATTGATAAAGACTGATGCTGACAGAACTATGAATGTGATGCATGTAAACAATTTCCCATTCAGGAGGCATTCGTGGATATGGTGAGTAATTGCTGCATGCTTCAGCAAAGAGCCATCTTTTTCTGTCCCACTAAGCAAGATCTTGACTATGGTTGCCATAAACCTAGGTCAGATTTGGCCTTATTGATTTTGGAATGTAGGAGTCTAAGGGACATGGGAGAAAGTCCTTGATTTATTAGCTAAACAATATGGCAATGGATTATTTAACACCTTGGATAAAAATGAATCAGTTTGGAATGGTAAACCTGATGGAACTAAAATGCATGTGATACAAATCAAGTTTTATATAAACATATGATGTCATTCTGCCTGAATTTGGTACATTTTAACTGTATATAACTTCAGTGTTTTGCCATTTGAGTCTCTTCCTATATTATTATTATTACACTGAAAGGGCTGCTTAGCTCATAAGCCTTTTCCTCCCTTCCCCCCTCCCCCTGCCCCACCCCCTTTTTGTTAGAAAATGCACCAGAATATGAATGATGCTTTCTCTAAGAAATCCTCTACACTTCTTTTTTTTTTAATGTAATATCAGTGAAAGATTGAGCACTTTGGACAAATTGCATACTTTTATTTTTTAAAATCTGTTCTATAAGAATAATTAAGAAAAGAAACATTTATGGCTTATGTTTTTCTTTCTGTTTTCCTGTATAATTCTTATATAATGATATGATTTGCTTGTACTATTTACAGTACTAAATAGCATGCTATAGAGAATTGTCAATTTATGTTTATACATCATAAAATACATGCTAGGACCTTTCTCTAGGGACTTCTTGCATCTTTCTCCTAAAGAACAACAAAAGCAACATTTTGTTTTTCTTTATGTATCATACCAAGATTTCATGTATCTATTTGAAACTTGGGAAAGAAATGACTCTGCATTGCTTTCCTATAATAGTTTCTAAAATAATATAAGAAAAGGAAAATAAATTGCAGGTTTATATTCTTCAAATGACCCAATTAATAAGGTATTTTGACTTGACTTACTCATGTTTCTTGTATTAAGTATGTTTTTTGTCTGTTCGAAAGCCGGACATTATAACCATTCGGGGGCAGTATAAAAATCTCAAAATTGTAGGAACTCAACTTTTCCTTTCTTGGTCAGTGACACATCTATGTTTGTCTGTATGCAATTTGCTCTTTACCCATATATTTTTAATTTAATTTTTTTTTTCATTTAAAGGAAGCATATATGGTCAATGATCAAGTCGTATTGACAACCATATTATAAACTTAATTTTTTTTCACATCAGTTTTATTATTCTTTTCACTCTTTCGTTCTTCACTATATTGGTTATGAGAAACAGGTGAGGAGAGATAAATGGGAGTGATGACATTTTAAACAAGTTTATTTTCATGAGAAAAAATATAGAAACATAGAAACATAGAAGTCTGACGACATAAAAAGACCTCCTGGTCCATCTAGTCTGCCCTTATACTATTTCCTGTATTTTATCTTGGGATGGATATATGTTTATCCCAGGCATGTTTAAATTCAGTTACTGTGGATTTATCCACCACGTCTGTTGGAAGTTTGTTCCAAGGATCTACTACTCTTTCAGTAAAATAATATTTTCTCATGTTGCTTTTGATCTTTATGCTTAAGACCTTCCATCATTCTTGTAACCCGTCTTTGGACCCGTTCAATTTTGTCAATATCTTTTTGTAGGTGAGGTCTCCAGAACTGAACACAGTATTCCAAATGTGGTCTCACCAGCACTCTATATAGCGGGATCATAATCTCCCTCTTCCTGCTTGTTATACCTCTAGCTATGTAGCCAAGCATCCTACTTGCTTTCCCTACCGCCTGACTGCACTGTTCACCCATTTTGAGACTGTCAGAAATCACTACCCTTAAATCCTTTTCTTCTGAAGTATTTGCTAACACAGAACTGCCAATACAATACTCAGATTGAGGATTCCTTTTCCCCAAGTGCATTATTTTACATTTGGAAACATTAAACTGCAGTTTCCATTGCTTTGACCATTTATCTAGTAAAGCTAAATCATTTACCATATTACAGACGCCTCCAGGAATATCAACCCTATTGCACACTTTAGGGTCATCGGCAAATAGGCAAACCTTCCCTACCAAACCTTCCCCTATGTCACTCACAAACATATTAAAAATAATAGGACCCAGAACAGACCCTTGCAGATGTTGTACATTAAAAAAATGGCAACCTGTATGCTAAACCTGGCCGGTCATAAAGCAGTCTAGAGTTTTTTGGATAAATGTATTAGTTTGGCGCAGACCATTGGGATATCCAAAAGGAATTACATGGGCATGGATTATCTTATCATGAAACAACAAGAAGCAGCTGCTTCAGAAAAAAAGGTTCTAGAGGAAATACTAGTTCCATATCTCCAGTGTAGGCTGTTGAAAGGAGAGGGGAAAAGAAGACTACTGGAACAGAACAAGGTTCAGGGACAAATTAATATTTCAATTCATGTCTGAAGTAACCATCATGGAAGAGAGAAGCAAAGTCACTCATGCCCTCATCACCTCGAGGCTCGACTACTGTAACGCTCTCTACATGGGGCTACCTTTAAAGAGTGTTCGGAAACTTCAGATCATGCAAAATGCAGCTGCAAGAGTAATCATGGACTTCCCCAGGTATGCCCATGTAACACCAACACTCCGCAGTCTGCATTGGTTGCCGATCAGTTTCCGGTCGAAATTCAAAGGGTTGGTTATGACCTATAAAGCCCTGCATGGCATCGGACCAGAATATCTCCAAGACCTCCTTCTGCTGCACAAATCCCAGCGACTGGTTAGGTCCCACAGAGTTGGCCTTCTCCGGGTACCGTCGACTAAACAATGTCATCTGGCGGGACCTAGGGGAAGAGCCTTCTCTGGGGCAGCCCTGACCCTCTGAAACCAGCTCCCCCCGGAGATTAGGATTGCCCCCACCCTCCTTGCCTTTTGCAAACTTCTTAAAACCAACCTCTGCCATCATGCATGGGGGAATTGAGACATCTCCCCCAGGCTTATATAATTTTATGTATGGTATGCTTGTGCTGTATGTTTTTAAAATAATGGGGTTTTAGATATTTTTTAAATATTAGATTTGTTCATTGTACACTGTTTTGTTGTTGTGAGCCACCCCGAGTCTGCGGAGAGGGGCGTCATACAAATCTAATAGATAGATAGATAGATAGATAGATAGATAGATAGATAGATAGATAGATAGATAGATAGATAGAGATTAGATAGATAGATAGATAGATAGAGATTAGATAGATAGATAGATAGATAGATAGATAGATAGATAGATAGATAGATAAATAATACCTTATATTAACTAAGAAACAAGGTAGTTGTATGAATTAGCTCTTTAGATCTAACAAGATAAGCTAAACAGGATTACATTTAAATCCCAAATATCTTCTTTGGCTAAGAGTAGAATAGGAATATGTGACATCAATTCTGAAGACTGGCAGCAATATGAGACCTTAGAATGCACATGTTTAGGTATAGATCTTGGGAACCAAGCCTTCTGTACTGAGGTGCTGAACTCCTTTTAGGACAGGGGTATAAACTGGACACTGGGGAAAATATGGTCCCCCAATTCCTTGCCCAAGTTAGGTATGTGTCTCTGTGTGTTAGTGTGAGGCAGGTTGTGGAATATAATGCGTGCCATTTCATCCATTAAATCCTCAGGAGCCTCCAAAGACAAATCTTACTCTATATTGGGGTTATCCTATATCAGTGATGGTGAACCTTTATTTTCCTTAGGTGCTGAAAGAGTGCCGAAAGACATGCTACCATGCATGTCCGAGTGGCTACACCAATAATTCAATGCCTGAGGAGGGCAAAAACAGCCCCCCCCCACCGGAGGCCCTCTGGAGGCCGGAAACAGTCTGTTTCCCAACTTCTGTTGAGCCCAGTAGGGTTGTGTTTTGCTCTCCCCAAGCTCCAATGCTTCCTTGGAGCCGGGGAAGGGTAGAAATGCTCTTCTCCCCCCCCCCAGAGGCTCTCTGGAAGCCACAAACGCCCTCCCAGAGCCTCTGAGTGAGCCAAAAATCAGGTGGCCGGCACACATATGCATGTTGGAGCTGACCTAGGGCAATGGCTCATGTGCCAGCAGATATGGTTCTGTGTGCCACCTGTAGCACCCATGCCATAGGTTCACCATCACTGTCCTATATGTTGTGGAAAGCCTGTTGTGGCTTTTGGGCTGCACAGAATATGTACAGTATTAGCATCTCCCTTTTCCTTAAAAGCAGCATCCAAAGTACTTAGTACTTTGAGCAACCTCTGCACAAAATGTTGCTTGCTTTAGAATATGCTGATGTTAACATTTATTGAATATAGCCAGTTGTTCCCAGCTTTCAGAGAAGAGAGATCTGGTACCAATGAAGGAATACATGGGTAAATTATTATATTGTTAGATATTGTTGAAAAGATATTTGTAAATGTTTCCCTTGGCATTTGCCTTTATAGATATATTAGTACAGCCCTGTTCTGTAAAAATGAGGTTGATCGAGGAACGTTTGCAATTACAGACAACAATTGGGAAATCTTGCCCTCAGCCCTTCAAATAGTTATTCTTCATGTAGTTCTGCATATTTCTTCATAGCTGGAAAAAATGTTGGTTGCATGAATATTTTCACATGAGAAGGAGAACACATTCCTTGCTTCAAGTTCCTCAGGTGCTTGTGATGATGTGACTGTGTAGTCCACACAACCTAAAGTCCAGTGCTATTAAAACACTACTTATGACACACGTTGTGCAAGAAAATAAACAAGAACATAAAATGGGATTAATATTTAAACTAATGGAGAGAGACAGAAAAAAATAAAACATAGGCGATAGTAATCGAATTCAATCTGAGTCAGCGGTGAGTCAGAATAGGAGAGAAACCTTATAATTAGCAACAACAACAAAAAAAGTATAGTGCCCAAGAATGAGAATAGGAAAATACTACATTGTCCAGCCTTGACATAACTAAGCATTATTAAAAGAGTAAAATCTGTGAAACCTAAGAGAACTGTTACAGACAATAAGATAAAATACAGCAAGTTTCCAAGAACAACTAGAAGAGAAACACAATGATTGTCAAAACAATTGTCTTGTTGAATAGAAGATGTATTGGACAGTTACTTCTGCAGATATGTTGAAGAAAAAGTTGTGTTACTCTGTTGCCCTTTAACTGACAAATATCTTTTTGGATAGATGTTTATTTACTGTCATCTTCATATACTGGTAGGTCTTTTATCTAGAAACATAGAAACATAGAAGACTGACGGCAGAAAAAGACCTCATGGTCCATCTAGTCTGCCCTGATACTATTTCCTGTATTTTATCTTACAATGGATATATGTTTATCTCAGGCATGTTTAAATTCAGTTACTGTGGATTTACCAACCACGTCTGCTGGAAGTTTGTTTCAAGGATCTACTACTCTTTCAGTAAAATAATATTTTTAGATTTATTGGATTTATAGATTTATTGGATTTATATGCCGCCCCTCTCCGCAAACTCGGGGCGGCTCACAACAATAATAAAAACAGTACACAGTAACAAATCCAATGCCCACCAATCTAATTACAATTTTCAGTCAAAAAATTCATAAAACAATCCCAATATATATAAAAAACAGGCACACAGTCAATCAATCAAACGGCAAAACAACATGGGCAACATGTTGCCTTTGATCTTTCCCCCAACTAACTTCAGATTGTGTCCCCTTGTTCTTGTGTTCACTTTCCTATTAAAAACACTTCTCTCCTGAACCTTATTTAACCTTTTACCATATTTAAATGTTTCAATTATGTCCCCCCCTTTCCCTTCTGTCCTCCAGACTATACAGATTGAGTTCATGAAGTCTTTCCTGATACGTTTTATGCTTAAGACCTTCCACCATTCTTGTAGCCCGTCTAGTTATGCATCTAGTAAACTTCAAGCTTCAAGAAGAAAACCACAAATTAATCGACACACATTTTGGCCTAGAGCTTGTGCAGAGTCAACCTGTATGGTTATTTCATGGTTCACTGTGTTGTGCACTCTGACAAAAATTATTAATTTTGTAAACAGTCTCTAAGTTACCCATAACTTTGGCAAATATGTAGTGTGAACATACCCATTACAGTAGCTTAATAATTTAGAAAATTAATTTGAAGAGCAATTAGTTTCCTCTTAGAATCTTGCCTGTAATCTAATAGATTTTACTAGAAAGCTGAGCTGCACGGGATGAGCTGTGTGATTCTGGACAGTAGATGCTGTAGGAGAGGGAATTTCTCACCCCAGAAAACAGGCTAAAATCTTGTTCATCTGTAACTATGATGGTGATCATTCCAATTTCTTGTGCATCTGGTCATTTTATCTGCTTCGGAATACAGTGATCCCTCGATTTTCGCGATCTCAATCTTCGCGAAACGCTATATCGCGATTTTTCCACCCGATGACGTCACTCCTTTCCTTTCTCATCTTTTTCTCTCTCTCTCTTTCTCTCTCTTGCTTCTTCCTCTCTCACACTCTCTTCCTCCCTCTCTCATCTCTTTCTTTCCTTCTCTCTCTTTCTCTATCTCTCCCCCTCTTGCTCTCGAGCGGCAAGCGAGCAGCCGGGCGGGCGGGCGAACGGGCAAGCGACAAGCGGCAAGCGAGCAGCCGGGCGGGCGGGCGAACGGGCAAGCGACAAGTGGCAAGCGAGCAGCCGGGCGGGCAAACGGGCAAGCGACAAGCAGCAAGCGAGCAGCCGGGCGGGCGGGCGAACGGGCAAGCGACAAGCGGCAAGCGAGCAGCCGGGCGGGCGGGCAAACGGGCAAGCGGCAAGCTATCTTGGGGTTTCCCCTTTGCCTGGGCGGCAGGAAGACCCAGGGAAGGTTCCTTCGGCCGCCCAGCAGCTGATCTGCTCCGCAGCGGGGCAGCAGCGAGGAGCCGAAGATGGGGTTTCCCCTTTGCCTGGGCAACGGGGAAACCCCATCTTCGGCTCCTCGCTGCTAGCCCACGCAAACTCCACCATCTGCGCATGTGCGGCCATGAAAAAAAGGGCGCGCATGCGCAGATGGTGTTTTTACTTCCGCAACCCTACATCGCGAAAAATCGATTATCGCGAGGGGTCTTGGAACGGAACCCTCGCGATACTCGAGGGATCACTGTAGTCAATTTCTTTTTATAGATTAGATTGTAAGAAGTTACTGCTTCATTCCTAATAGATGTATGAAAGTTTCAGGCTGATTATGCCAAGTTGACTGTGTTTTTGTCCTCCTCCCACCCAAATTCCGAGCTTTTATTTCTTTCCTAATGGGTTTGCACACATCTCTTGCTTTTACATCGATTCCTGTGGGAAAAATTGCTTCTACTTAAGAACGTTTCTATTTAAGAACCTGTTCACGGAACGAATTAAGTTCTTAAGTAGAGGTACCACTGTATATGCCTACTGTATCTGATCTGTTAGGACAAGTCAACGTTTTTGAGGAAAGAAGTCCTGCAAATAACATAGCCCCATGTCAATGATTCTTTTATTTTTATTTTTTATTTATTCATTTGTCCAATACACAAATACATAGGAAGAAAAATAGACATGTAGTAATATATATAAGGGTAAAAGTGAACTTAGAGGAGAGCATATATGAAAGAAAGAGAATATATATGATAAGTGAGAGAAAGGAAAGACAATGGCTAACCTTTTTGGCATGCAGTGCCAAAAACGCATAGAAACATAGAAGATTGATGGGAGAAAAAGACCTCACGGTCCATCTAGTCTGCCCTTATACTATTTCTTGTATTTTATCTTAGGATGGATGTATGTTTATCCCAAGCATGTTTACATTCATTTACTGTGGATTTACCAACCACATCTGCTGGAAGTTTGTTCCAAGCATCTACTACTCTTCCAGTAAAATAATATTCTCCGTACTGAAGGAGTGGGTCCAGCAGTCACGTGGGTTGCTCCTGTCCAATCCGATGGGACTGAGCTTAGTATTAAAAAAGCCTGCTGGATCCACCCCTTCCCCTGAATTCGCTCAGTCCCCGCATCCAATGGGTCGCGTGAACGCTCGTTCCTCTCAAAACACCTTCCCTTCGATCCTTTCTCATCTAAAACAGTAAGATTATTTTATTACTAAAGCTTGCCGGCAGTGAAATCTACTCAGCCGTATCGGGCTTCGAGTTTGGGGGAGAAGTGGGCGGCGCAGCCATTCGCGGCTTTTTTTCCCTCCGTGCTGTTGCTGCGGCCGGCCTGGAATTTTATCTTATTCCTCTCGGCCTGGAGGTCCTGCCGGGCAAGCCATTGTTTATATAAGGATTAAAGGGCTATTTACCTCCTGTGGTGTGGGACTCGTTTGTCTCCCGGACTTAGTTCCCTCCGATTGCAAAAAAACCGGAGCGGTTTTTTTTGGCGCGAAGGCCCTCGCGCCCAGTAACTTCGCACTTTCGGTTTGCCCTGCTTGGTCATCCATCAGTGCTTCCAGTCCGCCGCTTGACCCTGGAGTAGCTGTGAGTTTCCTCAGGTCCATTCTCCACGGAAGTGGCCTCCAACCAGTGTGCCTTGGTTTACTTAAGTTAAGTTTAGTGAGGCCTGCCATGCTGCATTTAGGGACACGAACTCTTGGTTCCGTCCAGGTTGCCCCTAAGTCGCAGCCGCTCCTGGGCCTAGGAGCAGGGTCACCTCTCCTCTTGGGAAAGCTATTCAATTCTTCTCCCCCCTATTTTCTTTGGCTCAAGCCTTGTCTTCTGTAATTTGTTCAGACTATGGCTTCTTTTCCCAAGAGAGGCACTACCAAAGGTCCCAGAGAGGTTAGGCCTACTGGTGATGAATCTACTAATATCCCCCAGGCCTCTTCCTCCTCTTCTTCAGGAGCCCATTCCTTGGCCAAGTCCACCAGGGCTGAGAAGAGGAGGGACCTAGCCCTGCAAAAAAATACATGATAAATCAGCCAAACGTTTAAAGGTGCAGGCCCAAGTGCATATTAATCCAACCCCCCCGGAGGCCTCTAACCTGCCTCTCTCTGGGGTTCCTGTGCTATCCCTGGATGAGCCAAACCTAAATCCACCCCAACCTAATCTATGGGGCTTAGGTCCAGAGGAGCCAGATATTACTGAAGATTCCTCCCAGCCAGAACCTTCTCAGGCCTTCTAACTTTTCAGCTGATATTTCTTCCTTGCCTCTGGAGTTTCAGTCTATCTTGTCTGTTTTGACTAAAACCATTGATGCTAAACTCTCGGCCATCAATGTTCCTTCTCTGTCTCATCCCCCTCCACGCTCCTCCCGTCCCGTGAGTTCTTCTCCTTCCTACAGAGCCCCAGTCATGGAGGACTCAGATTCTTCTCAGGAAGAGAATGAGGATGTGGAAGCAGAGGATGATGATGACCCCTTTCAGCGTCTGTCGGAAGATGAGGAATCTCAAATTAAGATTCCAGCCCCAGCTGCCATCTTTCCATCTCAACTCTTCAAATCTCTCCTTCTCAAAGCAAGAGTATCCACGGGGCTAGCCGGGCAAGAAAAGCAAGCTACTCCTTCCACAGATCCTCTGGAGGAAAATCTTCCTTATTTCATGGAAGAACAGGAAGACAATGAGGTAATTCCTATGCCCAAATTGTTTAAGGACGCCTTGCTCAAACAGTGGGACCATCCAACCTCTGGCTTCACTCCCACTTCCAAGGACAGGAAGCTCTACAAGCTCTCTCCCTCTTATGAGGAGCTCCTAGCCTGTCCCAAGCCAGATGAACCAGTGAAGACTCTCCACTCGGCTGCTGCCATGCCTGGCGAAGCAGAAGAGGTCCTCCGTCCAGAAGACAAGCGTCTTGAGCAAATGCTCAAGAGAGGTTTCTTCGCAGACTCATGGGCCATTAAAAGTGCTGCAGCAGCATCTTTCTTCTCCAGAGCTATGCTCTTGTGGCTTCGTCAGCTCCAACAACATCTACCTCCAGATGATCTACGAGGCCAACAAGATTTCAACAAAATCTTCGCAGCTGCCCAATACGTAGCGGATGCTACTCTCCAATCTTCCAGATTTGCAGCCAGGTCAGTAGCGGCCTCCACAACGGCCAGAAGACTTCTATGGCTCCGCCCTTGACAGGCAGGAGTAAGGCAGAAGTGGCAGTTAGCCATGGGTCCTCTGAAACGCAATCTCCTCTTCGGAGACCTTCTGGACCCTCTCCTCACAGAGACCACAGACAAGAAAAAGGTCTTAGGACCTACCACCAAGAAGGCCCCTAAACCGCAGTCCTTTCGGCGCACAGGTCGTCAACAGGATCGCCTTTCAAAGGAATCCAGGTCAGTATTCCCCTCGGTTTCGATCCCAATCTAGAAACACCAGGGGCAGAGGTTCCCACTACCAGAGAGGATCCTCCTCTACCAGGGCTTCCAAAAAACCCAGATGGTGAGTTTTCCTCTTTTCCCATAGGCGGTCGCCTGGCCTGGTTTTCCACCTCCTGGCACCGTTCTTGTAAGGACCCCTGGGTCATTGATACTGTGGAAAGGGGTCTCCGTTTAGAGTTTATTTATCCTCCCCCTAAGCGTTTTATTTCTTGTCCCTCTCCCAGCTCCTCTCCATCTCGTATCCGAATGGAGGAAGCTATTTCCCACTTGTTGGCTATTAAAGCTATCCAACCGGTCTCCTCTCTCCAGAGAGGCTTGGGCTTCTACTCCATCCTCTTCATGGTCCCTAAGACCTCTGGAGGCTGGAGAGCCATCTTAGACCTAAAGAATTTGAACCAATTCATTAAATATAGGAAATTTAAAATGCATTTCTTATCTTCCATCTTAGCCGCCCTGCATCCTGGGGATTTTATGGTCTCCCTGGACCTTACGGAAGCTTACCTCCATATCCCCATTGCCAAAGGCCATAGAAAATTTCTACGTTTTGCCTTCCAGGGCAGGCATTTTCAGTATAGGGCTATGCCATTTGGGCTCTCCTCGGCTCCCAGAGTCTTTACCAAGCTCTTGGGATCCCTGGCGGCACATATCCGGGCCACGCCCATTCATATTTTATGTTATTTAGATGACATTTTAATTCATGGAAATTCTAAAAATGGAGTGGCTGCAGATCTCTCTTCCACCATGTCGGTCCTACAGAACCATGGTTTCTCCATAAATTTCAAAAAGAGCCACCTTAAGCCATCTACTTCCATTCTACATCTGGGAACTATCATTAATTCTGAGATATCCCAGGTTTTCCTCTCTTCTGAGAGAAAACACAGCATGTTGGATCTTATTTCTCGTATTCTATCCCAACAATCTGCCTCCATTGTCACCCTATCTTCCCTACTGGGAAAGATGGTGTCATGTATTGGCATTGTCCCCTGGGCTCGTCTTCACGCCAGGGAACTACAGTGGCTTCTGTTACCATTCCAGAGATCGGGGCACAGCAACTCGACTCGTCGCATCGCCATTCCACCAGCAGTTCACAGATCCCTCAAGTGGTGGACTTCTCCAGCCCTAGACAAGGGATCTCCCTTCAGGTGCCCAGACCAGTTTGTTGTCACCACAGATGCCAGCCTATCGGGCTGGGGAGCCCATGCCCAGGGTCTAATAGCCCAGGGCACGTGGTCACCGGAGGAAGCCTCCAGGCCCATCAATTGGCTAGAATTAAGAGCTGTGTCCCTAGCTCTAAAACAGTTCAAACCTCACATCTCCAACCAGCATGTTCTGATTCTTACCGACAACATAGCCACAAAAAGCCACATTTGCATACAGGGAGGCACAAGATCCAAGGCCCTCATGAGGGAGGCCCTAAAGTTAGGCCTTTGGGCGGAGAAACATCTCCAGTCGCTTCTAGCCGATCACATCTCGGGGAGCCTCAACGTCCAAGCGGACTGGCTCTCGCGAGCGACCATAGATCCAGGAGAGTGGAATCTCCATCAGGCACTGTTCCACCAAATCTGCCTCAGGTTCGGCCATCCAGTGCTGGATCTGTTTGCGACCGAAGCCAATGCCCAGCTTCCTCGCTTCATCTCCAGGTTTCCATCCCCGGGAGCAGAGGCAATCAATGCTCTCAGGATCCCTTGGCCTCCAGGTCTTCTGTATGCCTTCCCTCCAATTCCAATTCTCCCAGACGTGGTCCACAAGATCATCCTAGAGAGGGCTCGACTAATCCTGATCGCCCCCCACTGGCCTCGCCGGCCCTGGTTCGCGGACCTCCAACAGCTGTCCGTCCAGGACCCCTGGCGACTCCCCGTTTCGGAGGATATGTTGCGGCAGGGGGCCTCCTTTCATCCAGACCCGGAGTGGTTCCACCTCACCGCCTGGCTATTATCCGGAGAGACCTAGACCTGCGAGGGTACGACCCGGACACAGTGGAAATCATCCTGAAGTCTAGAAGAGGGTCTACCAACTGGATATACGACCATACCTGGTCCAAATTCCATCAGTGGTGCTCGCAGGAGGGCTTATCTCCCCTGTGTCTTCCCATTCACAGGATAATCTCCTTCCTCATGAAAGGTTTCCACCAAGGCCTCTCTACCAGCACCATCCGTCACCACCTGGCAGCTATCTCTTCTGTCTTGTTGGGGCCTCGCAGGCAGCCTCTCCGCTCCCTTCCGGAAATCCAAGAATTTCTCAGAGGAGTGGCCAACCTCAGGCCTTCTAAGGTCCACAGATATCCTTCCTGGGACTTGCCACGGGTTCTCCATTCCCTTACTCAGGCACCCTATGAATCCCTGAAATCTGCGTCCCTCAGGTACCTATCCTTTAAGGTAGCATTCCTGGTGGCGATTACATCCGCCCGACGCATATCTGAGTTGGCAGCTCTCTCTATCAGACAGGACCTCTGTCAGTTCCATCAGGACAAGGTGGTTCTGCGACTGGACCCCACTTTTCTACCCAAGGTCAGTTCCATGTTCCACAGATCCCAGGATATTGTCTTACCTTCCTTCTGTCTCCAACGGGAGCATCCCCTGGCAATTAGATGGCACACTCTGGATCTCACTGGAGCGCTAAAAATTTATATTCAACGCACAGGACCCATTCGGAGGTCTGAGGCACTCTTCGTGGCCTATCATCCCAGATCCATGGGATCCAAAGTGTCCTCATCAGTAATAGGCCGTTGGATCAGAGGGACCATCTCTAAGGCCTATGAGACAGCCTCCCTCTCCATTCCAAAGAATATTACAGCGCACTCCACCAGAAGTGCTGCCACATCTGCCGCTTGGGCGACTCAAGCCCCGTTGGAAGAAGTCTGCAAAGCAGCCACTTGGGCCTCGCCAAATTCCTTCATAAGGCACTACAAAATCGATTCTTACACCTCAGCGGACGCTGCCTTCGGCAGAAGGGTACTCCAATCCGTTATCTCTCACGATAGCAATCTAATCCCACCCTAGGGACCTATCTATTGGGTATGTCCCACGTGACTGCTGGACCCACTCCTTCAGTACGGAGAATAGGCGTTGATTGCTTACCTGAACGCCTCTTCTTGTACGGTGAGTGGGTACAGGAGTCACTTCCCTCCCTTTTATGTGGTCTTCTATGTCTTCTATTCCTACCTTTCTTCTAACACATGAGAGTTGAACATTATTGAGCCTTCACATCTGAGCCTAGTCTACGGATTCGCGAATTCTGGGGAAGGGGCGGATCCAGCAGGCTTTTTTAATACTAGGCTCAGTCCCATCGGATTGGACAGGAGCAACCCGCGTGACTGCTGTACCCACTCACCGTACGAGAAGAGGCATTCAGGTAAGCAATCAACGCCTATTTTCTCACGTTGCTTCTGATCTTTTCCCCAACTAACCTCAGATTGTGTCCCTTGTTCTTGTGTTCACTTTCCTATTAAAAACACTTCCCACCTGAACCTTTTTTAATCCTTTAACATATTTAAATGTTTCGATCAGCCCCCCCTTTCCCTTCTGTCCTCCAGACTATACAGATTGAGTTCATGAAGTCTTTCTTGATACGTTTTATGCTTAAGACCTTCCACCATTTTTGTAGCCCGTCTTTGGACCCGTTCAATTTTATCAATATCTTTTTGTAAATGAGATCTCCTTGCATGTGCGCACACCCATAATGCAATGTGCATGCTTCCCCTATGGCCTGTCCCCTGCACATGCGTGTGCAACCCCCAGATGCACTCCATGCATGCATGCATGACACCTGCATATTTGCACGCATCTTCCGCATGTGCCCTGCCACCCCTCTCCTGCGCATGTGCAGCAGAGACCTGAAAACCAGCTGGTCAGCGGGAGTGATGCTGGGATGATGGCTGGTGAGCCCTCAGACAGCCCTATGCCATCTAGTGCTTCAAAGGTGATAAGGACATAAGAAGAGCCATGCTGAATCAGGCCAAAGCCCATCGAGTCCAGCATTCTGTGTCCCACAGTGGCCCACCAATTGTCCATGGGGATCTTGAGCAGAAAGAGAAGGCAAAACCCTCCCTTTCCTTTGATCCCCAACAAATGGTACTCAAGGGAGTCCTGCCTGCCTCAACCAACATAGAGGCAGCACTTGAACATCCGTTTCAATAACCATCGATACACTTGGCATCCATGAATCTGTCTAATCCTGCCTTGAAGCTATCCAGGCTGACAGCTGTCACGACCTCTTCTGGAAGTGAAGTCCATAAACTAATGACCTTCTGGGTAAATAAATATTTCCCTTTATTTGTCCTACTTTCTTACCTATGAGCTTCAGGAAGGATGAGCCCCCTTATCCTAGTATTGTGTGATAGAGAAAATATTTTTTTTGGTTTTTTTGTATTTTGTGATGTCCAGCATCTTGGGTTGTACTCCGAAAGAAACTGGAAGACAGCATAGAGAACATAACAAAGGTATTAGCCAAACCTAGGGGCCACCATTATTGTGCTGCTGTATTGTGGGCCAGTTAAAAATTCCTGGTGCTCTTCAAGGACAATCCTATGTAGAGTGCATTACAGTACATTACAGAAGGTAATCAAAGCAGGCATGAGTGACTGAGAGCAAGTCCAGGAAAGTGTGCAATTGGTGCATTAGATGAATTTGCAAACTTGCAACTCCAGCAGTGGTTGCCACTTGAGCAAGAGCCATGAATTTTAAAAGGATCCCATAACTTTCCATCAATTCACTCATGGAAAGGGCCACTCTATTCTGAGTCAAAGGTGAAGTATCATCTGGGCTGGGGAGCCAAAATTTCACAAGCCACTCCATCTTGCCAGGGTTGAGTTGAAGCTGATTCTTCCCATCCAGAGACTAGGATGATATTAGCTGTATCATAATGCTGATAATGATTGTATGTTGTTTATGTTAATTGATCAATGGCATCAGTATTCGTGCGGTAGAAGGAACCGCCTTCTACCGCATGAATCCCAGTGGCCGATAAGGTCCCACAGAGTTGGCCTTCTCTGGGTCCCGTCGACCAAACAATGTTGTTTGGCGGGCCTCAGGGGAAGAGCCTTCTCTGTGGTGACCCCGGCCCTCTGGAATCAACTCCCCCCAGAGATTAGAACGGCCCCTACCCTCCGTGTCTTTCGCAAGTTACTCAAGACCCACCTATATCGCCAGGCATGGGGGAATTAAGACATCTCCCCCAGGCTTTCTTATATTTTATGTTTGGTATGTATCTGCTGTATGGTTTTTAAATTGTTGGGGGTTTTTTATGTAATTTTATTATTAGATTTGTTCCATTGTTATACTGTTTTTATTACTGTTGTGAGCCGCCCCGAGTCTTCCGAGAGGGGCGGCATACAAATCTAATAAATTTAATTAAATTGAATTGAATTCGCCCCTTCCTCTCAACCCCGATGGTCATTAGCTGAAGGCTACTTGGATTCACAGAAATAAGTCTGCAGGAAATAAAAGGAACAGACAGTTTATTGAATCCTGACCTAGGCCATCATAAAACATGCTCACCATGAGGTCAAATAAAAATTAGTCATGTATTTGTATGCAGATATTTCAGTTGAAAATTGGTAAATAGATATAATCCCAAGGCTGAACAGAAATCTTAATATGCTTCAAGCAGTGTTTAGGAACATCACTGCCCCAATACTGTATATAGTTAGACCTTTTCTGCATGTAGTGAAATCCATATCAATAGCCGGAGTTTGAAGATAATTGTTTTGTTCCTTTTTATCCGAATATCTTATATTTTTAACATTAGCCAAAGGCCTAAAAGATTTAGCATTTCACAACTGCAAGGAAGGAAAGAAAAACAATGCAGTGATTTTTTTTTTACTTTATTCAGAAAGCAAGTATGTGTCTAAATCACCAACAATTCAACAACTTAATCTTATGAGTCAACTGCTGCTAGATAAACATCATTCCTGTTTGCTGATCCCAAAAGTATAGCACAATTTCTTTCCAGGAGCTTTTATTTATTGCCGCATTGTATGTATAATGTGTACGTATAATACGTGTGCAAATACCTATTTGTGGCACTTACAACAGGGGGATAAAACTGAAGATAAAATAAAATATAAAAGTATTACAAATTTCCTATGAAATTGTTACTTTCTCCATAGCTTTACATGCATCTAGAAATTAAGAAAAAGGTTGGGATTAGGTTTGGAGAAAAAAAGACGTCTCTTGATATTATTGAAGCTGCAGTACTCTGCCTTAAAACTAAGACTAGGACAGTGATGGTGACCTTTTTTTTCCTTGGGTGCCGAAAGAGCATGTGCTATTGCGCATGCGCGAGTGCCCACACCAATAATTCAATGCCTGAAGAGGGTGAAAACAGCTCCCCATGGCCTCTGTAGGCTGGAAATGGCCTGTTTCCCAACTTCTGGTGGGCCCAGTAGGCTCATATTTCGTCCTCCCCAGGCTCCAAAGACACCCATCCCCACGGAGGCTCTCTGGAAGCCAAAAACACCCTCCCAGAGCCTCTGTGTGAGCCAAAAATCAGCTGGCCAGCACACACATGCACATTGGCCCTATTTGGGCAGGGAGTCATTGCTCACAGTCACTCATGCCCTCATCACCGCGAGGTTCAATTACTGCAATGCTCTCTACATGGGGCTACCTTTGAAAAGTGTTTGGAAACTTCAGATTGTGCAGAATGCGGCCACGAGAGCCATCGTGGGGCTTCCTAGATTCGCCCACGTTTCTGCAACACTCCGCGGCCTGCACTGGCTGCCGATCGATTTCCGGTCACAATTCAAAGTGTTGGTAATGACCTTTAAAACCCTACATGGCATTGGGCCAGAATACATCCGGAACCGCCTTCTACTGCACGAATCCCAGCGGCTGATAAGGTCCCACAGAGTTGGCCTTCTCCGGGTCCGTCGACCAAACAATGTTGTTTGGCGGGCCCCAGGGGAAGAGCCTTCTCTGTGGTGGCCCCGGCCCTCTGGAATCAACTCCCCCCAGAGATTAGAACGGCCCCCACCCTCCTTGTCTTTCGCAAATTACTCAAGACCCATCTTTGTTGCCAGGCATGAGGGAGTTAAGATATTCCTTCCCCTAGGCCATTACAAGTTATGCATGGTATGTTTGTGTGTATGTTTGGTTTTTATAATAAGGGTTTTTAGTTGTTAAAACCCTTAATAACTAAATTGAATTGTTACATGTTTATTAAATTGAATTGTTACATGTTGTTTTTTACCATTGTTGTTAGCCGCCCCGAGTCTGCGGAGAGGGGCGGCATATAAATCCAATAAATAAAAATAAATAAATAAAATAAATTAAGGCTGAGCTACAGCAACGGCTCGCGTGCCACCAGATATGGCTCCATGTGCCACCTGTGGTACCCGTGCCATACGTTTGCCATTACTGGACTAGGAGATAGCAAACTATGACCACATACCATTTACCTGGGGTAATACCCTCACCCTTGAATTCAGATGAATGGCAGCACCACTAAGCAATAACTGATCTCAAAGAGTGAAGTTGTGTTAACCTTCATTCATATTTTGTTTGGAGACTACAAGGAAATGCAAAGCCTCTAAGGTAGTCTAGAAAGTTGCAAAATATATCAACAGAAGGTAATATAGAAATACTTTTGTATTTTTTATAAACTGTATGAATGTCACTAAGTGTTGAGATTGACTTCAGTGGGACTACTGTACTCTCATGGAACTTAATAGGACTATGTTTGGGATATAAACACACCGTGCTTTAATTGTTATAACTCCAATTTGGAAGTCCTGTATTTCATGTTGTCCACATGAGGTCCATGACTTCCAAATTGGAGTTATGTCTACCATGTTGCCAATTTTTAATAGCAAAGTCCACAGGAATTGGTTTGTGATTCTCATATTTTTCTGGTAAATCCCTGAAAAATAAATCTTATCCCTTATATCACAGATGTCAAACTTGATCGTGTCACGTGATGTATCATGACATATCACAACATTTTGTGCCTTTACAGAGCTGGGTGGGCATGTCCTGAGTGTGATGCATCTGGACCATAGCCCACCAGTTTGAGACCCCTGTCTTACATGGTCAGAATGACCTAGATATTGTTGTTTGCACAGTGGTAATTCTTTGCTTAGATTGTTATAATTACTCTGTAGACTTTTGGTGCCTAGGTCTCATAGACACATCTCTACATAGCATTTGAATTCTTGAATGATCTTGCTGCTAAAATTTGCAAGGCACCTACTTGGCCATTTGAATAACACTCTATTTATCTAGGGCTTTTCTATATTAATTTTTGATGACTGTTTTTTGTTTGTCTTTTGGCCCATTTTGTATGCAGTAATTCTGTGTGGCTCACTTTGTATGCAGTAATTCTGTGTGGCTCACTTTGTATGCAGTAATTCTGTGTGGCCCTCAGTTTTCCCCAAACAGTAAATTACAGTTAATTGTCAATTAATTGTCTTAATTGGCAAGTGGATATTCAAAATTATTTGAAGAATATACCATTCTTGGAATGTCACTCTATGAGAGAAATGGGCAGTCTCCGGGTTTAAGAGCTGGATGATAGATTAGGGATCTCCAACCTTGGCAACTTTAAGACTTGTGGACTTTAGCTCCCAGAATTCTTCAATCAGCATGAGGAATTCTGGGAGTTAAAGTCCACAAGTTTTAAAGTTGCTGAGATACCCCTGTGATAGATGATAGAGGGACAAACAGATAGATAGGTAGGTAGGTAGGTAGGTAGGTAGGTAGGTAGTTAGGTGTTGTGGTTGGCTCTGGGCCAGCTCCTGCCCCAAGGACTGTGGGGGTGGATGTAGGTGAAACATCCAAATGTCACAGGCCTGTTTTGCTGCCGACAGTCGGGAAGTGAATTATCATCTGAAGAAGGGAGTGTCTGTGAGATGGGACCTTCAGAGGGGGGCCTGGCAGGCAGCCCAGGAAGAAGCCAGTCATCATCTTCCTTATCTTCGATAGACTCTGATGAGGAAGCAGTGATAGATCCACGCATGCGTAGAGCTATGCATAGAAGAGAACAGCTTCGTAGATATTATAAGAGATAATAGAGTCCACCTGTAATTGGGTGGGGTTCAAGTAATTAGGGCTGCTGTTAAATGGGCAGCCTGCCGGCCTCGCAGTGTGGAAGATTATCTGATTGTGCTTGTGGAGTTTACATTGCCATTCCGGATTTTCCCAGGACCTTGTGTTTGGATTTCAGGACTCTGACTATAAATCATAGTGAGTTTACAACGTTTGAAAAGAAATAGCTGTGACAAATTCACAGCTACTGGTTAATGGACTTAAGTTTGTTGTTTTTGTTATTTCACTGCATTCAAGTTGTTTGTTTTTACAAGTGAACCCTGCAAATTCAAAAGAGGTTTTTTTTCCCTATTTTTCTTTGGATAAAGAAACTATTGTTGCCTTGCCTTGTGTGTGTGTCTGTTTTTGCTACTTTTACATTTAATTGAAGGCTCGTGCCAGGAGCCGGCACAACAGGTAGGTAGGTATGTAGATAGAGGAAGGAAGGAAGGAAGGAAGGAAGGAAGGAAGGAAGGAAGGAAGGAAGGGGCACAAGTTTCTCAGCACTGTGTCACTTGGCACTGCGTAAGCTTTGGTTTCATCAATGGCTATTAGGGCAGAAAAACAAAGAAAGGGTGATTTCCCATGCTTAAACCTATGAAATTGGGAAACTGCTCCACAGTTGTAATTTTTCTTATGGAATTTGAGGTAACTCTCTGTGCATAAATGGTATCTGGACATACAAGTACAGTACATAGGGATATTTTTTTTAAAAAAAACAACCCTAAATTTTATATAGCAGCATATGTAGTTGCTAGCACAGAATAGCCCAGGAGGCCTTAAAGATATCTGAGATAAATAACTTTTCCCATTAGAAAGTAATCCTCAAAGACTCAAATGCATTCTTTGAAAAAGAATTGCGGAGCCTTGCTATCATGATAGAAAAGACCTGTCCTGACTCATCCATTCTATTATACTGTACTTCAAATGGTAATGGGTCATAAAGTAGAAAGATGAAAATAGAACTGGAACTTCTTTTTTTCTTTCTTGCATATAGAAATATATTAAATTATCTTTTAAAAGCTTCCTGTATACCAATTCTGAATAATACATTAATCCATTGTCTATACTTACTGACACAGTTTTCCCCAGTTTTCAGATATAAATCTGTTCTACTCTTCAGAGTAAAGGCAAGGGAAG
Organism: Erythrolamprus reginae; assembly: GCF_031021105.1. Lineage (NCBI taxonomy): Eukaryota > Metazoa > Chordata > Lepidosauria > Squamata > Dipsadidae > Erythrolamprus > Erythrolamprus reginae. The sequence continues at coordinate 322,252,362 of NC_091951.1, forward strand.
GACGAGGGATGATTTGTCTGCATTTGCCACTAAACATCAGCCCTACTTTTTAGAAAAGGGGAGTTCACAGTACAGTGATACCTCATCTTACAAACGCTTCGTCATACAAACTTGTCGAGATACAAACCCAGGGTTTAAGATTTTTTTGCCTCTTCTTACAAACTATTTTCACCTTACAAACCCACCACTGCCGCTGGGATGCCCCACCTCCGGACTTCTATTGCCAGAGAAGCACCCATTTTTGCGCAGCTGGGATCCCCTTGAGGCTCCACTCTATGGGAAATCCCACCTCTGGACTTCCGTATTTTTTGTGATGCTGCAGGGGAATCCCAGCAGGGGAATCCCAGCAGGGGAATCCCAGCAGCGCAAAAGCGGGTGCTTCGCTGGCAACGGAAGTCCGGAGGTGGGGTTTCCCAGCAAAGAGAGCCTCAGTGAAATTGCAGCATCGCAAAAACAGAGGTCCGGAGGTGGGGTTTTGAGGACTTCCGTATTTTTGTGATGCTGCAGGAGAATCCCAGCAGCACAAAAACGGGTGCTTCGCTGGCAACGGAAGTCCGGAGGTGGGGTTTCCCAGCGAAGAGAGCCTCAGTGAAATCGCAGCATCGCAAAAACACAGAGGTCCGGAGGTGGGGTTTTGAGGACTGTTTTTGCGATGCTGCGATTTCACTGATGCTCTCTTCGCTGGGAAACCCCACCTCCGGACTTCCATTGCCAGCCCAAAATTCACCCCTTTTGCCAGCTGAAGCGCTCGTTTTTGCGATGCTGGGATTTCCCTGCTGGGATTTCCCTGCAGCATCGCAAAAACATAGAAGTCCAGAGGTGGGGTTTCCCATGGAGGGGAGCCTCAGGGGAATCCCAGCAGTGCAAAAACAGGCGCTTCAGCTGGCAAAAGGGGTGAATTCTGGGCTTGCATGTATTAATCGCTTTTCCATTGATTCCTATGGGAAACATTGTTTCGTCTTACAAACTTTTCACCTTAAGAACCTTGTCCTGGAACCAATTAAGTTTGTAAGACAAGGTATCACTGTACAGTATATGGAAGTTTCTTCTGAACTTGTTTACACTGAAAACAAAGACTAAATTTTATACCCATTTACGTGGAAGTAATTCTTCTTTAATTAATTCTGCTTATTACTTGAGTAAAGGATTGTACTGTACTATGAAAAATGATAGATATACGTAAATTACAACGTTTGATTTGCAATCTGATCTAGCAAATTTCAGCAATATATTCTGTTCAGAGAATTTGGAGACTGCACAGATGACCTCAGGGCCCAGACTTGTATCTCTGTTCAGGAACCCAAATCTTTTTATCTCCAATGAATAAACACAAATGGTTAAAACATTTTATAAACTGAAATGGATAAAATGTTGAGGAATTTTATTTTGATCTGAGGGATGGAAGCCTATGAAATTCCAGACAATATGCTGGATTGATTGGGTCAGTTGCCTTGATATTTTGAAGGAACAAAATGGGGTGAGGACAGTAATGCTGATATATTTTTTTAAAAAAAATAATGGAATTATGTTGTTTCTTTGAAGGAATCAAGTCTGTGAAATAATTTAGTTGTTTGTTTCCAGAAGAATGGTCTTTGTTTTTGGGAAAGGGATTTTTCAGAAGAGGATGTACTTATCCTGTGCTTTTTTGTAGACAATTGTTATAAAAATAACTTATAGAACTTGCTGCATTTCAAAATTTTTGTGAATAGGGATTCTTCAAATTGAATGCTGCTATTGTCTTCCTGTGCCCCTGGGATGTTTGTTGTATTTAAATCTTGTGAAGCTTTTTTGTTAGAATCAATAAAAATGGCCATACATCAATCGGAGTTAAGATGAATATATAGCTGAAGGTTTATTTGTAATTCCACTCATTAACATTTCAGTCACAAAAGTGGAGTCATCTTCTAATGAAGGCAGAAGATCCAGAATTTTCCAAGCAAGCAAATTTTTAAAAAGTGTTAGCCCCTCTCAGATTACATAATATTCTTTCAGTAGTTTGTTTTTTGGGGGGGAGAAAAATTAACAAAGAATACTGAACATTAGTATCTTATGACTCCAGCTTTCTACTTCCAAACACTATGATTAAAGAGTCCTGATAGAATCATTAATCTTGATTAGATGTATGTACTCAGTAAACTACCTCCCCTCCCCCCTTTGTCTTATAATTTCCCTATCATACCGTATCAATTTTTAATAGATATACTTTCTGACTGTGTTCATAACGATGTTTAACCAGCTCAGTTAAAATCTAACTGTTCTGTTTACAAAATATCTGAAGTTTAATTAGACTCCTATGTCTATACCTCTCCTAATCTCAAAAGGCTAACAAAGCTTTGGAAATTTCAGTAGTACCGTACGTATATTTGTTCCGCTTAAAAAGAATCTGCTTACTTTCAAGAACTCCTGAATCTACCCAGTGGAGCCATATGATTGCCGGATCTGTTGTGCACTTCTAAACCCCAGGGCTACAATATCACAAGGTTCCATCAGAATTAACAGGGTGGAAGAAAGGCATGTGATATTGTTGTACAAGTTGTTATCCCCGAGTATGGAGACAGACCCATATCATTCAGTCCATATCTCTTTAAATCAGAGTTTTGTGCTCTTAGAACCTGAATGCAGGGCAGCTCAAGTTATTTTCTTTTTATTTAAGGGCCCCTTTACAAAAAGTTTACATGTAGCCATTGAAAGAGAAAATGTTTTTTAAAAATAAATGTTAACTTCCAACAATTTAACCCAAAATTTAGGCTTGGACTACACTCAAGATTTTCTTCAACATACCGTTAAGTCTTAAAGCTGAATATCAAATAAATGTTACTTTGATGTTCTTGCTAAAAATGAACCTGAAGTAGAAATAAATTTTAACAATAGGTCATTTTAAAGGAGGAATTTACTCAGTTTCACTAAACTGAAGTAATAGCTTAATTATTATCAGCTGCAGCTCTGGATCCTTTGTATGAAGTTCTCTCCAGTTCAGTGGCTTGTTTAGTATGACAAAAATGGTGCATTTAGGTAGTCAAAAGGTTAACATTTATTTTTCTTTTTAAAGCAGGAAATTGCAAAGTAGAACTTTGTTTAAATCAAAGGCAAATATTTTTTGGCCCACGGATTTCATTTTAAAAAAAGATTACTTTGGCTCTGAGGGCAAAAGAATTGGGATAGGAAGTTTTAGAAAACAAAATGGAGCTGTAGAGAAGTTAACACAGCCATTTAGATCTTTATGTCAGTAAAAAATCATGCCACCAAAAATGGACCACTTTGCTGCCAAATTTCAAGAGTGTAATTTGGGGTTCTTTAAAAAACCACAAAATGAAAGCTGTAGCTGCCCAAGACTATTTTAAAGGGAACCAATCTCTTCAAAAATAAAAGAACTTTATTTTTTCCTAGCTCCTATTTTTTAGTTTTCTCTCCCAAACATAGACTTGTATACTGTGGTCTCTAAATATATTCAATACATTGTCAATCCATCTATGCCTTCAGATTTTTCTTTTGAACAGTTTCTCCAACTTTGTCAAACTATCTGCTGGTACAGTTTGGAAAGGGTGGTTGGCCATAAAAATTCCCTACGGAGAGCATGAAATGACTGTTACCATGTAGGAATCTAAGTTCCTGAACACAAGAAGAAGGGGACACTGAAGTAGACCCAGAGACAGGGTTTCAGCAAATCGGTACTTTTATTCAGCTCAGAGAACAAGTGACAACTCAGCAAGGCAAAGTGACAATTCAGCGAGTACCGACTGACTCTGCTTGGAAAAGCCGCTTCTTTTATACATTTGCAGCTCCCGCCAAAGCAAGAGCCAGCCGCGTCTGAGCCAATCAGGAGCGACTTCCTGCTTCGGCTCAGACAGCGCTGGAAGACGGAACAAACTATTTACAGGAAATACAAGGTAGCCATTTCAGGATACAACACCCCTCCCCTCATAGTTGGACACATCCATCACGAAAGCCACGTGACAAAGTCGTCCAATCGGTGGGGCCTCCGTGAAGCTCGCTCTGACCTGCGCAGTTCAATTTCTCCTTCGACACCGACGGTGGAGGATGGCTCGCCGCTGTTTTCCCTGCGCGGCGGACTTGGCCTGGCGGGCCCAACGAAGGCTTCGGAGGAGGAGGATGGCTCGGCGTCGCTGGATGGCTCCCCTTGGCCCGATAAGTCTCTTTGCGTGTTTCTTAACTCGGGCAGTGTGTTAAAGTCTGTTGAAGGGGGAGAGTCCATGTCAGCGGTTTGTGGCAATTGATTTTCTGTTCGCTTCCGAATGTGGTCTATGTGTCGTTTCCACAAACGACCATCCTCTAGTTTTACAATATAAGTCTTTGGTGCATTTTGCTTCACAACAATTCCTTTCATCCAGTTTACATTTCCATCAAAACTTTTTACATATACATTTTGTCCCAGATACATTTCTCTTTCAGGTTTTAAACACATTTGGTTATTATTAATACAGAACCTTGGGTTCAACCTATCTAGTGGTGACCTTAACTTCCTTCCCATTAATAACTCTGCAGGGCTTACATGTGTGTGCGAGTTAGGGGTGATGTGTTGGGTGAGTAAGAATTGGTCCAAGTTTTGTTGTACCTCCCCAGGGCCTGCCCTGCGCAATGCCTCCTTTGCCACACGAACGTAACGTTCCGCCAATCCATTAGCCCAAGGCGAGTAAGGCGAGATGAGGGCATGCCTGACCCCTAGGCCATCTAGGAACAATTCGAATTGTCTGGCTGTTAGCTGTGGCCCATTGTCAGACACTAAGAGATCTGGGCAACCATGGGAGGCAAACAGTCTACTCAATACCTTGATGGTGGCACTTGTGGTTATGTTATTCATTGCTATTATTTCCACCCATTTGGAGAACGCATCAACCACTATTAAGAAATACTGGGACCCCACTGGACCAGCAAAGTCAATGTGGATTCTTGACCAAGGACCCGCAGGCTGCTCCCACTCAGCCGGAGTTGTTTTGGGGGGATTAGGCCGTGACTCTTGGCATGGTTCACACTTCGAAACCCAGCTCTCAATATCAGCATCCAGACCTGGCCACCATAAATGCCCTCTTGCTAGGCTCTTCATCCTGACAATCCCAGGATGGCCCACATGTAACATTTTGAGTACCTTTTCCCTTAGGCTTTTGGGGATGATCACTCTATCTCCCCACAGCAGACAACCCTTTACATAAGATAACTCAAGTCTTTTGGTTTTGAAATCACACAATTCAGGTTTCACAGCATCATTTTGCCATCCCTTAAGTACACAGTTTACCACTTGTTTAAGGATTTGATCATGCTGCGTGTGTGCAGCTACCTCTTTGGCCGTGGTTAGTGGGTTCTCCTCGAGTTCTATCATTAGTACATCTGTGGAAGGAGCAGGGTCCTCCACTAAGTCTGTTATGGGGCACCTGCTGAGGCCGTCTGCGTGACTGATTTCCTTCCCCCTCTTGTGGGTGAGATCATACTGGTACCCTGAGAGGAAAAGAGCCCATCTGATCAGTCTTGGAGACATAAAAGGCGGAGTGGGCTTGTTGGGGGCTAGCAGACCTAGTAAAGGCTTGTGGTCAGTGACTAATTCAAAACTTCTTCCAAAAATGTAATTGTGAAATTTCTTTACCCCTGCCACTAAAGCTAGAGCCTCCTTGTCTAACTGGCTATAATTCCTCTCTGTGCTGGTCATGGTTCTTGAGAAAAATGCTATTGGGGCCTCTGTCTTGTTAGGCAGAACGTGAGCTAGGACTCCTCCTATGCCGTACGGTGAAGCGTCGCACGTGAGCCTAATGGGTAGTGAAGCACTATATTGGACTACTACACTTTTAGAAGTTAATAATTGCTTTATTTGGAAAAAAGCTTCACGTTCAGTTTCCCCCCAGGTCCAGCGGGCTTCCTTCTGGAGTAAACGATGTAGAGGCTCTGCTACTGTTGCCTTCTGCTTTAAAAAAACGGAATAAAAATTAAGGAGGCCTAAAAATGCCTGCAGCTCATTCTTATCTCGTGGCTCTGGGGCTTCCCTAATGGCTCTCAGCTTCTCTGTTGTGGGGTGGATACCTTCTTTGTCTACTTTATATCCTAGGAATTCTATACTGTTGGTTCCCCAGACACATTTGTCAGGCTTGATTCTTAAACCTTTGTCCTGTAACCTCTTAAGTACTTCCCTTATTCTTTTGTTTACTTGTTCCTGGTTTTCCCCTGCAATTAAGATGTCATCAAAATATGGAATGGCCCCATTTACCCCTGACAATAGGCGTTCCATAATGCTCTGGAATATTCCTGGGGCTATGCTTACCCCAAACTGTAACCTCGTGCATTTGAAAGCCCCCCTGTGCGTTACAATTGTTTGTGCGTTTGCTGTTTGTTCATCGACCGGGAGTTGCTGGTAAGCTTGCGCGAGGTCGATTTTTGCAAACCTTTTCCCCTCCCCCAGGGAGTGAAGGAGTTGTTGTACCACCGGGATGGGGTAGGGGTGGTGTTGGAGGGCCTTATTAAGGGTAGATTTATAGTCAGCGCAAACTCTTAGAGAACCATCTGGCTTCAGAGGCGTAACTATGGGAGTTTCCCATGGCCCTTGTTCCACAGGGACCAAAATACCTTGGCTTATAAGTTTATCAAGCTGTAGGTCTAGTTTGGGGAGAAGCGGAAGGGGGACCCTGCGAGGTTTTAGTCTGACTGGTGGGACCTTGGGGTCAATAGAAAATGATATAGGGGGCCCCTTATACGAACCTAAAGTGGGGCTGAACACTTCAGGGAACTCTTGCACAAAGTTAGGCATATTATCACAGTTTACATTACACACACCCGAAATTTCAATCCCCAAAGGTTCCATCCAAGCCAACCCCAAGAGAGAGTGCTTAGCCCCCGTTACAATAAGCATGGGTAGGGTACATTTGACATTTTTGAATACAATAGGTACATTTGCTGTTCCCAGGACCGAAATTACCCCCCCCCCTGAAAATCTCTGATCACTAAAGAGGTTTCTTTTAGATCAGATTTAGACATATTAGGCATATACAGTTTAAACTTCTCCCAAGGCATGATGGTATACCTAGACCCAGTATCCAGCTCCATCGAGCATGGTTGGTTATTTAGTAACAGTGAGATAACAATTTTGCCCCCTTTTTTTGTTGCCGTGTTATTCACGGAAAATTGAGTGTTACCTCTATAGTAGTCGCGGTTAGCGGTTGAGTAGTTCTTTTGACCCGAATAGCGGAACGGTCTATTTTCTCGCGGTTGGGGGGTCTGGTTTTGTGGTCGTTGGTATGGCGGTGTGGCGAATGTCTCCTCTGGTGCCGTTGCTCTGCATGCGATGGCGATGTGGCCTCGACGGTTGCAGCGGCGGCATGTGGCGTCTCGGAAGGGGCATCGATGGCGCTGGTGGTTTCCCCGGCAGCCCGCGCAGGGGGCTGGGTGAGTAGCTCTGTGGTGTCTCGGCTGGTCTTGTACCAGGCAGCAGTTGTCCCCGTTGTGAGCTGGTTGGCTGGGGTCGTCTGATTCCACGGCGCGGGGAGACGCGGAGTCAATCTTGGCAATGAGTTCTCGCCTTCCGTGTTCTTTTAATTCTCTAGCTGCTGCGTCGGCGGCTTCTGCGGTTTGCGCTAGTTTAATCACAGTTTGTAGAGTCGGCTCTTCTTCGGTGAGGAGTTTGTTTCTCACCGTGGCGCTTCTCATGCCGAAAACCAGGGCATCGGTGAGGCGAGCTTCCGGGTCTTTAAACTTGCATTGAGCAAGTACCGTCCGAAGTCGCGTTGTAAACTGGTTGATTGATTCAGTTTCCTTCTGAGCCATCATGGAAAACTGATGCCGAAAAACCATGGCTGGTTTGGTCGGTTTGAAATGGCTCGCTAGCTTTTCCTGTAGGACGTCCCACGCTACGGTTCTTGCTGGCTGCGGGTCGGTGAGAGTCTGGGCAAGGCCACGGATTTCTGGGCCGCAGTAATTCAGAAAGATAGCCCGTCTGCGATCGGCTTCGGCGTCCTGTATCCCTGCCGCCTCGAGGAAGATCTCGAAGGTGGCCATGTATTCGTCCCAGGACGTTTTTTCGGGATCGAAGAGTTCCGGAGCCTGGCCGATCTGGACTTTGTTCATGTTGCACGCGATGTTTCTTCCGTCCGTTCGTCGCCAGTGAAGTAGACCCAGAGACAGGGTTTCAGCAAATCGGTACTTTTATTCAGCTCAGAGAACAAGTGACAACTCAGCAAGGCAAAGTGACAATTCAGCGAGTACCGACTGACTCTGCTTGGAAAAGCCGCTTCTTTTATACATTTGCGGCTCCCGCCAAAGCAAGAGCCAGCCGCGTCTGAGCCAATCAGGAGCGACTTCCTGCTTCGGCTCAGACAGCGCTGGAAGACGGAACAAACTATTTACAGGAAATACAAGGTAGCCATTTCAGGATACAACAGACACAATCTGAAGTTAGTTGGGGGAAAGATCAAAAGCAACATGAGAAAATATTATTTTACTGAAAGAGTAGTAGATCCTTGGAACAAACTTCCAGCAGAGGTGGTAGATAAATCCACAGTAACTGAATTTAAACACGCCTGGGATAAACATATATCCATCCTAAGATAAAATACAGAAAATAGTATAAGGGCAGACTAGATGGACCATGAGGTCTTTTTCTGCCGTCAGACTTCTATGTTTCTATGAAAGTATAGCACATTATTCCATAAGATTACATTAATAATAATAATAATCGGCATCCTAAAAATACAGGACAAAGACAGGTAAAACCAAAAGAAAAAGTAAGTTTGATTAAATTAAAATTAATGCAGCTAATTAATGCAGCCATGCTTTTAATCATTACCTCATTCGGTTAAGATAATTATAGTTTGCTGGCAACTTTTAAACATAGTTTGGAAGCACACCCAGCTATTTTAGTGGGGAAACCATAATTACAATATTGTATTACTTTTTTCAATCTCAAATTCTCCTGTTGCGTGGAATTATAGTTCCCTTTATTTCCAGCCAAAGACCTGATTTGCAGTCCATAAAACTGAAACCCAACATACCTAGACAGAACCAAATTGCAGAAGATTGGTATAATGAATGGTGTTATGGCACTAGTAATGTAATGGTATAATTTGTTTTCTAACAGTAATTGTGTTACCTGTAATGTCCCATTTCAGCTAAGGGCAATTGTAAGTCTTGTCTCTAGATTCCCAATATCCTCATTCTAGAATTGGTTTATTGGGCTCTTGGACATGATTCAGCAAATATAGATGCTTCACTGCTGAAAAAGATGGAGCCTATGTTTCCTATTGTAGAAATACTTTGGCATTCTCTGGATAATTGACATGTGAATTAGAATGGATTTCTTCCTGAGTAATGGGAATTTGAGGCCCTGCAAGCTATGGGTCTGAATTCAAATGTGAAAGTTGGAAAGTTTCACTGATTTCTATAGTAAGTTTTGACCATAAAGGATCAACATCAGTAATCTCAATCCTAACAGGAAATTATATGCACCTAGTCAAGGGTATCATAAATGATAGAGGGTCCAGTGAAATTTCTTGTGGTGGCAAAATCTACAAATAAATTTTATTTTATTTATTTATTTATTTGTCAAAACGTGTACAAGATAATAGGTATAGTATAAACATAAAAGCAAAGTAGTTATAGGTAAATTTCAACAGTAGGACAGGGACCGTATGCACGATGGTGTGCTTACGCATGTCCCTTACAGACCTCTTAGCAAGATTTTGTCCTCCAAGTTTGTATTTTATATTCTGATTCTTTTTGCCAATGTGTAAAACAGAACATTTATTGGTTGAGATTTGAAGTTACCACTTATCAGACCATTGTGATACATGGTCTAGGTTTTTTGGAAGGATAGAAGTATTATTGGTGGTGTTGAATAGTTTAACTTCATCAGCAAAGAGAACACAGTTACTCGTAATATGATCATAAAGGTCATTTATGTAAATAATGAATAGTGTTGGTCCTAGAACACTGTCTTGAGGGATACTATTGTTGACAGGTGCAGGATTTGATAGGGCACACCATATTTTAACCATTTGTTGTCTGTTTGACAAGAATGCAGTTATCCGGTTGAAGAATGCAGTCAATTTTGTAAGGGCGTATATTGAGACAAATGTCAATCATGCTATGGTCACTACTGGAAAAAGGCTCTATTGTTTATAATCCATAAATTGAGTGTAAACTGTTGCAGAAGATGAGATCAATACCATTGCTGAGTCTTGTAACTAGCTGTTCAAGCTCTAGATTAGTAATAGCATTGTAAAGGGTATGGGTTCACTTGAACATTCATTTAGGGTCCAATTAATATGAGGTTGGTTGAAGTCGCCAAGAAAAATGAGAGGGTGTGGGTAGGAGGCTGCCCACATTATTAGTGAGGTTAGCTTATTCGCATGTCATAATCGGGGGCTCTGTTGCACAGTAGAAAGAGAAGTGTGGTATTCAAGGCCAGTTTGCAGGTGATGATTTCTGAAAGATTGAGCTCATGTCTAACTTGGATATTTTTAAGGTTTAGTGATTTTTTGCTGAAGATGGCAACTCTACCTCCTCTACAGATTTCACGATCGGACCAGTAAATTTGATAGTGCCTTACTGTAATAACGGAGTCAGGGAGGGAAGTCTTCAGCCATGTTTCACAGACAAATATAATGTCGAATTTAGCAGGGTTTTTTTTGTAAGAGGAGGATATTTTGTTTATTTCCAGCATTTTGTTTATGATGCTTCTTGCATTAATTAGTTTGCATTTAAAATCAGCAGTGGGTGATATTGAGAAAGTAAGGGGCGCGCATGCTAGTTTTGAGTAATGAGGGATTGATTTTGGATAATGCAAGATTGGTTTTGGGTGATGGAGGTTGTATTTCAGAATCATTCTGAGTCAATGCAGGAAAACAGGAATGATAGAGTGCTGATGCATATTTCCACGCGTTTGGATAGACAAGAAGGAAGCCAAGTGCAAGAATAAATGTGCCTATTGCAACATATGATAAATAATAGCACTCCGTGTTTTAAACTCTTGGCTTTTCCTCACTCCTTTCTGAATTAATGCATATTTTTCCATTGTCATCTAGGCCTTAGAAAGCAGCTAAGATTAGCTGATGCAACAATGCTTTCTAGTCTGGAATCCACTGGTCTCAGCTATGCCAATTTCATGCATAATGACTAAAATACAAGAATGTTTAGAGAAAGTGGGTGTTAGGTAGGAACCATGATGCATAATGTATCATCCAAAACTAGAGCAAGAATGATTAATTCATGGTTGATAAGAATTTAATTATTTAAGTGAGAGATTGCAATGGTTTTCATTGCTCTTTTTCAGGGTCAATAATCTTAAAATGCTTAAGATGGAACTTGTGCGTGATCCGCAGTCATTGATTGTGACTCAAAATCAGCTGCGCTCTTCTGTTTATAATTTGCATTAGTGACATTGATATTTATTGTTGAAGATAAATATCTTCATCAATACCTCTTGTGCCAAAATATTACACTTCTACATATAATATCATGGAAGACAGAGTTATCACTCATTGAAGGAGGCTATGAGAATCCTTTCCGATCAATTTAGAGAAAAGGGAGAAATTGTTCTTAGAGCTGTTAAAATAGCACAGTAACAAAGAGCTGCATTATTTTCCAAAGAGAATTTGTGCAACCCTTTCTCAAAAAAAGAACAGTAAACCTTACAATTATAGAAGTGGTAATAAAAAATTATTTTCCTTACTACTTTTCAAATCATACTTTCCACTTGATTACTTAGAAATGTAAAGAAATAAAATAAATCCATTGTTGCATTTTAAACTGTGGAGTTGCTCAAAGACACATAAGATGCTTACAATTATGTCAGAAATATTTGCCTTTCTACAGTTGATTGTTTACCAAGTACTGTACTCCTCTAAGAGTTGAGTTTGTTACATATATATAAATTCTGTTAATTATTCCTTTCTTATGTGCGGTTGATGTAATATTTCAATGGCTTCCATGGGTAGACTAGTTTTAGAGATCTGAATTGTTTATAAGTGTGTGTGTGTGTGTGTGTGTGTGTGCTTGTATGTGTGTGTGAGAGAAACAATATTTACTATTGTCTATCAAACTCAGAGTCATCCAGTTAAAGGGATGGCATGGAAAAACTCGGGCCATTATTGGTCCTCCCATAAAATATAATAAATGCCAACAATTTTGAACTAGGAATCCCCAAACATTGGCCAAGGAAGCAGAAGCTTACAAGAATTACAGGGGGAAATATCTGCAGTCCTCAGAGAAGGGCAGCATACAAGTCTAATAAATAAATTAATAATGATGATGATGATGATGATGATGATGATAATAATAATAATAATAATAATAATAATAATAATAATAATAATAATAATACCAAATGTTAGAGATATTTGTATTTGTATTTATTAGATTTGTATGCCGCCCCTCTCTGTAGACTCGGGGCGGCTCACAGCAATAATAAAACAATGTACAACAAATCTAATAATTTAAGAAAAAACACTAAAAACACCATTATTAAAAACAAACATACACACAAACATACCATGCATAAACTGTATAGGCCCAGGGGAGATGTTTCAATTTCCCCATGCCTGACGGCAGAGGTGGGTTTTAAGGAGTTTACGAAAGGCAGTCCTAATCTCCGGGGGGAGCTGGTTCCAGAGGGCCGGGGCCACCACAGAGAAGGCTCTTCCCCTGGGTCTCGCCAAACAGCATTGCTTAGTCGACGGGACCCGGAGAAGGCCAACTCTGTGGGATCTAATCGGTCGCTGGGATTCGTGCGGCAGAAGGCAGTCCCGGAGATATTCTGGTCCGATGCCATGAAGGGCTTTATAGGTCATAACCAACACTTTGAATTGTGACCATAAACATATTGGCAACCAATGCAGACTGCAGAGTGTTGGTGTAACATGGGCATACTTAGGGAAGCCCATGATTGCTCTCGCAGCTGCATTCTGCACGATCTGAAGTTTCCGAACACATTTCAAAGGTAGCCCTATCTAGAGAGCATTACAGTAGTTGAACCTCGAGGTGATGAGGGCATGAGTGACTGTGAGCAGTGAGTCCCGGTCCAGATAGGGCCGCAACTGGTGCACCAGGTGAACCTGGGCAAACGCCCCCCTTGCCACAGCTGAAAGATGGTTCTCTAATGTGAGCTGTGGATCGAGGAGGACGCCCAAGTTGCGGACCTTCTCTGAAGTGGTCAATAATCCCCCCCCCCCAGGGTTATGGATGGACAGATGGAATTGTCCCTGAGAGGCAGAACCCACAGCCACTCCGTCTTATCCGGGTTGTGTTTGAGTCTGTTGAGCACAAGTTTATACCATAATACCTAAACAAAATGTGTTGAATTATTGGCTCTAAGAAGGGGAGAGTTACCATTCTGTGTTTTGTTTGTTGAGATGTATTGGACAGCAACATTTTTATGTATCACCCACTTCCTAAGAGAACTACTTTGAAACAGAATGGGATTTCTGAGGAGAGGAAGGATTGATTATCTCTGCGTGGGCATCATACGCAGAATCTGATGAATCAGAAGATTCTGTTTCCTCCCAAAATCTTACTTTTGAAGTTATGACAATACAAGAAAACTACTCTGTTTGCACACAGGTTTATCCCTAGAAATATTTCAAAATTTGGGTATGTTCTGTAATAATCTGTAGTATTTCAGACAAAGAGGGATCCAGAATCCATATTCAGCATCTTCAGACTGGTGAAGTTAAAGAATGCTCTAAATCACATTCCTAATACATGGCCAAAAAGGAGAATTGAATAACAAAATAATTGAACTCGGATGCTCGATACTAAATTCCTGTGCTAAATAATTCCCCTGCTAAATTGCATTTAAAATAAACTGCTCATGGTAAGGCACCCCCCCTCACTTTAATTTGTGTTTCAAACACAGAAGAGATTAGGACAAATAAAGTATATTTTACACACTTCAAAATATACATTATATGCATGAAATTTGGTACCTTAAAATGTGATGATAGACTGGTTAAATGCTATTAGCCATAATGTTATATGGTGCATCTAGCTCAGAAGTGTTAATTGTCTGAGTACCAGTCACTGAGGAGCAACAATGGGAAGGTAGTAATTATCTTGATATCTGCTTGAGAGCTTCCCAGGGGCATCTCGAAGAAAAACAGGCTGCTGGTTTGTTTCAGTGGGATATTTTCAACTTTTTATCTAGGTGTACAGAATTCTAAGAATGGATTAGCAGCTATAATTCTTTTATTTGTGAATAGAAGATATGAATAGTTCATATTGAGCAAAATTGCATTAAGTGCTTGTTTATCAGAATCATTAGATGCCTACCACAACATAATTAATAACAAAATATTATTTTGCCTTTTCATATTCACCAACTGATATGTAGTGTTATGGAAACGGGAAAACCTTGTACCATACTTGGCTGCTATATTTACTATTCACCTATCCACAAGTGATATCCAATAGTTTGGATTATTTGTTTGTTTGTTTGTTTGTTTGTTTGTTTGTTTGTTTGTTTGTTTATTTGATTTGTATGCCGCCCCTCTCCGTAGACTCAGGGTGGCTAACAACAGTAAAAAAACAATATAAACAAATCTAATATTAAAAGTAGTTTAAAAACCCCAATTTAAGAAACCAATCATACATACAAACATACCATGCATAAATTTTGTATGCCTAGGGGTAAGGGAATATCTCAATTCCCCCATGCCTGACGACAGAGGGTTTTACGAAAGGCAAGGAGGGTGGGGGCAACTCTGATATCTGGCGGGAGTTGGTTACAGAAGGTCGGGCCCCCCACAGAGAAGGCTCTTCCCCTGGGTCCCACCAGATGATATTGTTTAGTCTACGGGACCCGGAGAAGGTCAACTCTGTGGGACCTAACCGGTCGCTGGGATTCATGCGGCAGAAGACGGTCCCAGAGATATTCTGATCCAATGCCATGAAGGGCTTTATAGGTCATCACCAACACTTTGAATTGTGACCGGAAACCGATCGGCAACCTATGCAAACTGCGGAGTGTTGGTGTAACATGGGCATATTTAGGAAAGCCCATGATAGCTCTTGCAGCTGCATTCTGCACGATCTGAAGTTTCCGAACACTTTTCAAAGGTAGCCCCATGTAGAGAGCGTTACTGTAGTCGAGCCTCGAGGTGATGAGGGCATGGGTGACTGTGAGCAGTGAGTCCCAGTCCAAATAGGGCCGCAACTGGTGCACCAGGCGGACCTGGGCAAACGTCCCCCTCGCCACAGCTGAAAGATGTTTCTCTAATGTGAGCTGTGGATCGAGGATATTATTAGAAATACATATTATAAATTTATTCAGGCTTTGTAAATATGCCCTAGAACAGAGGTATTAAACATTTAGAGCTATACTGTCTGGAAAATTCTGGGAGTTGAAGTCCTCAAGTCTTAAAGTTGCCAAGTTTGGGGACCCCTGCCCTAGAATTTCCTCTGGGTCCTTGTAATAGAAAATCATACCTTCCTGGACAATCCAGGTATATTTTATTATATGTCTATTAATGAAATATTAATTAAACTTAAGTTAACAAATTTAATGTAATCTACTGGCAAATTATTTTATTCTTTTCTGACATCTGAATAGCTTTTGAATGTGATTTTTATATTGACAACAAACCTTGTAATGGATCTTTTGCTTTTCTTCCAGATGTTCTAATGTTATTAAGTTAGCAGCTGGTTGGGTACCTATTGACGTACTTCAACCTCCTCTTCTCTTATCCCATAGCAACCCTGATATTTACACAGAGATTTTAAGTTTGTCATTTGCCAGGAACATACATTACATTAGCAAAATTGGAGAATATAAAATATTTTCAATATTAATGTTGTGTTAGTGATTCCAATGCAAAAAAAATACAAGTAAGAATTTTAATGAGTTTCCAGAAAGCTACCTGCAAATACAACCTGTGTGGTTAATGGCGAGTTATTGGGTTTGGATGGACATTTATTGGATTCGGCACCAAACACTTTTATGCTAAAGGAGGAGAATATGGCCCAATATGATGCTTTTCATAGTGGCTAGAAAATGGGAAGTTCAAAAGCAGGTCATGGAGGAAACAGATGTTGTTCATAGCCATGCGTGGATTATCTTTTAGATTTCATGTTATCCCTCTGTAAGATAAATATACTGTATTTATCCCTACATTCTATGAAGCGTGTGGGTTTCTTAAGTTGTGTTGCTCTGCTATTGTTTGTAAAATGTTGCATAACAGATGTGGACTATAAATATAAAACTGTAAATTAACCTACTCTAATCTCTTCCAGTGCCCTGGAGATGTATTTGATATAAATCCTATCATCCCAACAAATGTGGTGATTAATTAACCATATAAATCCAATAAATGAATGAATGAATGAACAAACGAACGAACGAATGAATGTTGGAATATATGAATATTTTACAGATTTAGGTGGGTAGGTGAGTCTTTACCTACTTTCTCCAACAAGGAACATTCCCCAACGATCTGCATTAAAAATTACATCAGTTAATTTGCTGAAAATGTGATCGTACATCTCTCAGCAAAATTGTTATATCTGACATGAGGATTCTATTTAGAATAATTTAGTTCTGGGCAGGCCAAATTATATGCAAAGGTCTCATCTTTTATTGAGCAATATTCAGTTAGTTAGCCATTACCTCCATGGTTTCTCACATTTAACACAAGTCAACTTAATCTCACAATAAAGCCATTTTCCCCATGAAACCTTTTCAGATTGGCAAGCAGTAACAACCAGGGAGTTTGCATGGTACTAGAAAGTCAGCATTGTACTCAATAAAATATGCTTTAAAAAAATCACCTCCCAATCTAAAGATGAGATAGTAAAACAGAAGCTTTCTTTCCCCAGAAAAGAAAATACTTGGGATGCTGGAAGTCCAAGTTCAGACCAATATTATTTCATATATAATTTTTATTTATATTTTTTACAAATGTACTCTTGCTTTCAGTTGGATTTTCCCACACTTTCCTTCTCTCTAATGTCATTTCTAAGCTTATTCCAGACATTCTGTAAGAGCCACTGTATAGGATTTCTTGACCAACAGTAGGTTTTCAGACTTGCTGTACTAGTAAAACTGGTTAATGAGGATGATTGTAGTGGGGGCAGAGGGACAATGGACATTTGTTGCTAAAAATATCAAAACAGTCACTTCTCTTGAGGGCTTGTTAATGAAGATAAAGGAAAAACTGCAGGTGATGATGGCTAGAGCTAAACTATGGTACTGTATTGTCAAAAGGGAGGTGTAAAGCTGTACTATTAATAGAATATTTGAGGACTTGCATAATGAGTCAGAGCAAGGGTCTACTATTAGAGAGCAAGGCTGTATCTAGTTCAACATCTGCCCTATTTTTAAGGAGTTAGTCTATTTGAAGTTGTTTTTCAAGAGTTTGCCCAACTCAAGGCTGTTTCGGAGATAAGGCAGCTCAGAAGCTGAAAGGGCATAGAGGTCTTAAAGCTGTCCACAGGGTAGTTTCACCTCTGGCAGCAACAGCTAAGCAGGCAGGGCTGTGCGTTATATAGTCCGTCTTTCCTACTACAATATAATAAACTGCATTTTTATTTAAACGCTTCCTTTTTACAACCCCGTAGCCCCTATTCAGGGTAGAGTTGGGGTGACTGAATGGAGCTGAGCCTATACTGATGATATGCCCTCCTGATAGGAATGGGACAACTTGCCACAGCCATGGCTATAGGCAACTCACCATAGCCAACTTGTTGCAGATCAACTCACTGCGGCATAATTTAACAAGTCTATTTAATTATTTTAAATAAATAAATAAATATTTTAATTTTTGCCATTCACGTTTCATTCTGTCCCTCCTTTTGCATCTTTTCATTAATGGTTCTATTCCACCTTTCCTTTGATATTAGTGTAACTCTTGTCCCACAACAAGTTGTCTATTTCTAAAAATGTATCTATTCCTGGAGTCCCAAGTGATGCTCATAGCCACCTCCCTCCCTTTGGCCTTGCCTGATCCTGTTGTCTCTTCTACATTTGAACATATTTAGAAACATAGAAACATAGAAGACTGACCGCAGAAAAAGACCTCATGATCCATCTAGTCTGTCCTTATGCTATTTTTTTAAATTTTATCTTAGGATGGATATATGTTTATCCCAGGCATGTTTAAATTCAGTTACTGTGGATTTACCAACCACGTCTGCTGGAAGTTTGTTCCAAGGATCTACTACTCTTTCAGTAAAAAAATTTTTTCTTATGTTGCTTCTGATCTTTCCTCCAAGCAACCTCAGATTGTGTCCCCTTGTTCTTCTGTTCACTTTCCTATTAAAAACACTTCCCTCCTGAACCTTATTTAATCCTTTGACATATTTAAATGTTTCGATCATGTCCCCCCTTTCCCTTCTGTCCTCCAGACTATACAGATTGAGTTCATGAAGTCTTTCCTGATACGTTTTATGCTTAAGACCTTCCACCATTCTTGTAGCCCGTCTTTGGACCTGTTCAATTTTGTCAATATCTTTTTGTAGGTCAGGTCTCCAGAACTGAACACAGTATTCCAAATGTTGTCTAACCAGCACTCTATATAGCGGGATCACAATCTCCCTCTTTCTGCTTGTTATAACTTTAGCTATGCAGCCAAGCATCCTACTTGCTTTTCCTACCGTCCGACCACACTGCTCACCCATGTTGAGACTGTCAAAAATCACTACCCCTAAATCCTTCTCTTCTGAAGTTTTTGCTGACACAGAACTGCCTATACAATACTCAGATGGAGGATTCCTTTTCCCCAAGTGCATTATTTTACATTTGGAAACATTAAACTGCAGTTTCCATTGCTTTGACCATTTATCTAGTAAAGCTAAATCATTTACCATATTACAGACACCTCCAGGAATATTGGACACTCCAGGAATATTGGACACTCCAGGAATATTGGACACTCCAGGAATATTGGACACTCAACCCTATTGCACACTTTAGAGTCATCGGCAAATACCAAATCTTCCCCTATGTCACTCACAAACATATTAAAAAGAATAGGACCCAGGACAGACCCTTGTGGCACACCGCTTGTAACCTGTCTCTGCTCAGAATACTCGCCATTAACAATAACTCTCTGATGTCTAGGCTTCAGCCAGCTGCAAATCCACTGAACTATCCAGGGATTAAGTCCAATCTTCACTAATTTATCTATCAGCTCTTTATGTGGAACCGTATCAAAGGCTTTGCTGAAGTCCAGATAGGCAATATCCATCACAACACATTTACAGGTTAATTTGAATAGAAGGAAAAAAGAAGTGGCAGGTACAGTGGCAAACTATGTAATTTATTTTCATAAAATTATGTTCATTCTAATTCAGGACTTTAAATTTCATACAATCTCCATTGGCATGCTTAGAAAATAAACAAGGCGAGTGTCTTCAGCCCAGTGGCTCGTTTCAGTGTATGTACCTGCCTGCAAAAATGTATGAATCTGCCTGTAAAGATGATGAATATTTTGAAGAGCAATGTGAAAGCAATGGATCTATCTACCATTAGCTTTCTGATATTTTTTCTTCCACCGTAATACCTTCGCCCATGGCAGTAATTTTCTTAGAATTATCCTGACAACCAATTTTTCCTAGCCAAGGAACTCTGACATATAGATGACCACATGTCTGCTTTATGCAAATATTTGTCCTTTTTTCTCATAATGCATTTCTTATGTTTTTGACTTTGTGGCAATAGTTGCTCTTAACAACTGCCAGAGATTTTACAAGGTCACATGCAGAACCTTTCCCGGCTTGGAATATTTAATTATGTATGTAAGGGATTGGACTTTACACATCAGAAACATTTATTTTCATTTGTCCTTAATTTTCCCTATTCTAAGGGGAGCAAAACTTTTTCCAGAGAGGAAGGCTTTTAAATGGACAATCTGGTATCCTCTGTTTTAGTTGTGTGACAGCTGCAATCACCTCTAGCTAGTTGGCCAATGGCAAGGATTTATGGGGAATGGTAGTTCAAATCACATCATGTTACTTTGCAATGTAGTTACCTTCAGAGAAAGAGAGTTAAGTCTGCAGTAAAGAAGGAACTGAGTTGCTTTATGCCTTGTAAAGATCCTACTCCCCAAATAACGAAAATAAGGCTTCTTAAACTTGGTGATATTTTGTATTTACTTTAAATATACAAAACTGTTTGCACACTACGCTAAGTAATGGTTGGATAAACATCTTAATTTGTTAAATATGGTTTATGGTTTAGAAAGTTTATTGGCTGCATTTCTAACAAAGCAACAAACAAGTAAACTATTATTATTTATTTATTTTGTCCAATACACAATGAGGGTTTTAGTGGGTATATATCTATATACACATAGTAAAATACATGATGAAGGTTATAGAGGAGATACTCATAGTAAAATATATCTAAAAAATAATAGAAAAGAAGATATAGTAATAGAACATATCAATGAAAGAATAGAAGAAGAGATATAGGAATAGAAGAAAGGTATAGGAGATATAGGAGAGCAATAGGACAGGGGACGGAAGGCACTCTAGTGCACTTGTATTCGCCCCTTACTGACCTCTTAGGAATCTGGATAGGTCAACCATAGATAATCTAAGGGTAAAGTGTTGGGGGTTTGGGGATGACACTATGGAGTCTGGTAATGAGTTCCACATTTCGACAACTTGGTTACTGAAGTCATATTTTTTACAGTCAAGTTTGGAGCGGTTAATATTAAGTTTGAATCTGTTGTGTGCTCTTGTGTTGTTGTGGTTGAAGCTTAAGTAGTTGCCGACAGGCAGGACATTGCAGCATATGATCTTGTGGGCAATATTTAGATCTTGTTTAAGGCGTCTTAGTTCTAAATTTTCTAGGCCCAGGATTGAAAGTCTAGTCTCATAGGGTATTCTGTTTCGAGTGGAGGAGTGAAGGGCTCTTATGGTGAAGCATCTTTGGACATTTTCAAGGGTGTTAATGTCTGAGATGCGATATGGGTTCCAAACAGATGAGCTGTATTCGAGGATGGGTCTGGCAAAAGTTTTGTAAGCTCTGGTAAGTAGTGTGAGATTGCCAGAGCAGAAGCTACGTAGGATTAGGTTTACAACTCTTGAAGCCTTCTTGGCTATGTTGTTGCAGTGGGCTTTGGCACTTAAATCTTTTGTTATTAGTATACCAAGGTCTTTAACCGAGTGGGGATGATCTGTGATAATTTGATTATTCAGTTCGTATTTAGAGTTCAGATTCTTCTTCCCAATGTGTAGGACAGAGCATTTGCTAGTTGAGATTTGGAGTTGCCATGTGTTAGACCATTCAGAAACAGCGTCAAGGTCTTTTTGGAGAGTAGTTGTGTTATTGGTGGTGTTGAAGAATTTTACATCGTCGGCGAAGAGGACACAGTTGCTTGTGATGTAATCGCAAAGGTCATTGATGTAGAGAATGAAGAGCGTTGGTCCCAGTACACTACCTTGGGGAACACCGCTTTTAACTGGGACGGGGGTGGATATGGTGCTTCCTATTTTGACCACTTGTTGTCTGTTTGACAGGAATGCTGTAATCCAGCTATGGAGGGATCCTGAGATGCCATAGGATTTGAGTTTTAGGAGTAGTTTGTTGTGGACCACTGACAAACTACTCCTAAAACTACATTCTAGATTCGGGAGACACAGAAATAGGTTGTCTTTCCATACAATCAAAGCCCAGTATAATCTACTACAATCATAAAAGTGAGACATTAATAAAAACATGGAATTATTTATTACTCATTGTATGCCTCAACCAGCAGTGCACTGAAAAAAATGTGGATTATTTTGAAGGAATGACAGATTCAGCCAAAGAGATGTGTACCTGATTTAAAATAAAATGGTCTGGTGGAGCCGGTGAGTAACTGTGATTAGCAATTCTGTTTTGAAGAACAAAGGCAGACCTTGTTCTGACAGTTTGTTGATAACCTATTATGTCAGGAAGTCAGAATAACTTGAAGGAAGAGAGAAAAAGAACAATGGGCTTGATCAAGAATCATCACAACGTGTTCGGTGTTGGACTCAAACACTATGAACTGTTGAAAGAATGGTTATACATTTGCACGAGTAAAAAAAGAATAATACAGTAATATAATAATACTATGACCACAATTGAGCCTAAAATTTATGTTGTTAAATGAAATATTTGTTAAGCGAGTTTTGCCTCATTTTACAACCTTTCTATCTCCAGTTGTTAACTATTGCAGTTGCTAAGTTAGTAAGACTGTTAAGTGAATCTGGCTTCCCCATTGACTTTGCTTCTCAGGAGGTCACAAAATGTGATCACAGGACATTGCAATAAATAAACACACAAATATGAACCAGTTGCCAAGCATCCAAATTTTGATCATGCGACCACAGGGATGCTGCAAAGCTCGTAAGTGTGAAAAATGATCACTTTGAGTCACTGTTTTCAGTAGCGTTGTAACTTTGAATGGTCACTAAATGAATTGTTGTAAGGACTATCTGTATCTACAAGTTTAACTTGCAGAAGATGAAGAAGCATTACAACCAAAATACCAGATCTTGGTGAAGCATTAAAATAAAATTCCTTTGTGAATTATTCATCAGCAAGATAAGCTTTATCAGAAGTGATCACTTTCCTTTACAGGGGATACATAAGTAGAAAGTAGACTGTTGTGATTCCGTCTGAGGCCCCTCAAGGAACGGCTGATCCTCTGCCGGCTTCCTGCTCAGAGGGGGAGGATGAGGAACAGGAGATTCAGGCAGACGGGGAGGAGGAATCTCAGGCTGAGGGAGAGGGAGGACAGCCAGAGTCCCCCGAGGGGGAGCTCTCCCCAGCAAGCAGCCTGGATTCCTTAGATGAAAATGCACAAGCAATCATCGATCTCCAGCAGAGAAGAGCAACACAACGAAGGGGACAATTAGCCAGGTACTTTCAGCACTAAAGAGGCAACAGCTGGGTTTGGGTGTGGTGCTCTCTGGAAAGGCTGAAAAGGCAGACCCACCCTTCCTGGCTTGTGGAGTATTATCTTTGGGAGTCCTGGGACCTGGCTGTGATCTTTGGCGTCTTGGAATTCTGGTTTGTGACTTTGAATACTGAAACCTTGGGGGAAAAAGGTGTGGGTCTTATTCTCTACAGTGGTGGGTGTGCCAGCAAGAAGTCTGCTGTATTGTCTGGCCGTCAGGACTCTGCTGTGAAGTCTCTTAGCCTGCCTGCTGGGAAGAACAGGTTTTTCTCTGTGTTTATTTTTCAAACTATAAAGTGCTTTTGCTTTTACCAGCTTGTCTGGCTGCTTTTTCCAGTTGGTGTTGAAGTCTGGGGGCACCCAGACAGAACAGTAGACATATGTCAAAAATATGGCACACATAGGCACACACCTCTGGGTGTTAATGATTCACCTGAGGAGGTGGTTAGCAACATCCTCGGTGTGCAGCTAATGAATAGGCTAGCTTGGTCACTCAACAGTGAGACATTGGTGAAGTGGGCACAGCAGTGCCTGCATTTTCTATATTGCATGAAAAAAGTACATCTTTCTTCCCCTGCCCTTACCACTTTCTATAGAGGGACAGTGGAGGACATCCTGTCATATTGCATTACTGTTTGGTTTGGTAGCATCACTGCTTCAGACAAGAAGGCAGTGCAGAGAGTGGTGAGGGTGAGGCAGAAAAGATTGGCAATTCACTTCCTTCTATCCAGGACATAGCACATAAGCGTTGCTTGAGCAGAGTCCACAGGATTCTCTGGGATGCTACACATCCTCTTCACAACCTATTTTCTTTGTTATCTTCCGGGAGGAAATATTGTAGTATCCAAAGTAGAAGGTCCAGATTGAATCACAGTTTTGTTCCATCAACCTTGTGAGCTCTCAAATTCCCTCTTTCTGTTATGTATTCAGAAAGGACAATTTTAACATATGTATATACAAGTATGGATGTCTGTGTGTGTATTGTGTATGTGTAGCATGTATATGTGTATTATATATATGTACAATTTGTATGCGTGTGTATGTATGTATGTATGTATGTATGTATGTATGTATGTATAGATGTATACTGAGAGCAAGCAAAATAATTTAATTTTTAATGTGAGCCAGTGTGCTCACTGCAAAAAAGGACAATGAATGAGTGTATTTACATGGTTTTATTATTCGATATTTAGATCATTTTATAATTGGGCTTTGGAATTATTTTTGTATTTTTTGTATATGTTGTGAACCCTCCTGAGTCTTCGGAGAAGGACGGCATACAAGTCGAATGAATGAATGAATGAATTAATGAATGTCTGCCTCTATCTATCTATCTATCTATCTATCTATCTATCTATCTATCTATCTATCTATCTATCCATCCATCCATCCATCCATCCATCCATCCATCCATCCATCCATCCATCCAATCTCCAGATTCTACATGAGCAGCAGGTTAAACTAATTGACTCCCTACTTCTTGTCTAACATTATAGTTCTAAAATTACATATGAGTTCAACTGCTGGGATTACATTGATCAGGGGTCGACAAAGTTGTTCAGAATCTAGGAGCCAGCCAAAAAATTTAGGAGCCAGAATTTTTTTTAAGCAAACTTGGTTTTTTGCCGAGTCTCCACCTGACATCGCTTTCACCCCCTCCCCCCCGGCGCAGGCCTGGCTCTGCCGAGCCGGCTCTGCTGTACTCCCGTCGGGATCCGAGGGGAGACCGTTAGTCAGAAACCGAAACAGAGAAGAAGGAAAGGGAGACCGGGCCGGGGACGCGGGTGAGGGGGGGAGGGGGGAGGAGGGGTTACTGGTCGGAAGTCACCGCGCACGCGGCCGGAGGAGGAATGAACAAAACCTCACGCCGGGAGGGGAGGGGCTTCCGCTTCTCTCCGAAGGCGGGTGAGCGGCCAAGATCGGAGCGTCTGTGTGCGGTGGGGGGGAGTGAAGGGGTTCGAGTAGGAGGCGGAATGGAGGCAAGGGGGGGAGGGAGAGACGCACGCAAGCGCAGGGGACGCTGGGAAAGCAGCTCGCTCCGAGGTTGATGGGCGGAGCTACGGAAGCCAAGATGTACCATTTCTGGGCGTAAACACAAGGCGGGAAAAATATACTGTATACCAGTGATTTTCAACCTTTTTTGAGCCGCGGCACATTTTTTACATTTACAAAATCCTGGGGCACACCACCAACCAAAATGACACAAATCTAATAAATAAATAAATAATAAATACATACATACATACATACATACATACATAAATAACCCCCTCATATATACAATCCCATGTAACATCCCCTTATAAATACAGTCAATCATCAATCATCCCTCCTGAAATTTATACCACTGTCTCATTTCTGGGTACTTCTCCTGTCTTTCCCCCTTTTCTCTCTCGTGTTTCTCATTTCTCTCTCTTCCTCCCTTTTTCCCTCATTCCTTCTCCCTCTCACTTCTCCTCTTTTTCCATCCCTGTCTCTCTCCCCCCCTTATGTGTGTGTATGTATACACACTCCAACCATTTCCAAAACCAGTTGAGGGCTGGGGGTTTTTTCTCTTTTATCCTTTTCAAAAACAGGTGTGGGCTGGGGGGGGGTTTCTTATTATTTAGGTGCTTTTTACCATATGCTTCAAGAATCACCTCTCTCTCTCTTTTGTTTCACTCTCCTCTCATTCTCTGCCTCAATCATTTTCTCATTTCTCCTTTTTTCTCCCCTTTTTGTTCTCATTTCTCTCACTCTCCTTTCCTCTCCCTATCTGTCTTGCTTTCTCTCTCTCTTGCTATCTTTTTCTCTCTCTTGTTCTCTTATTTTCTCTCTCTCTCTTGTTCTTTCTCTCTCTCATGCTTTCTCTCTCTTGTTCTTTCTCTCTCTGTTGCTCTCTCTCTCTTATTTTCTCTCTCTCTCTCTCTTTCCTTTCTCTCATTCCCTCTTTCTCTCTATCCTTTCTATCTCTCACTCTTTCCTTCTCTCCCTCCCTTTCTCTCTCTTTCCATTCCCTCTTTCTCTCTATCCTTTCTATCTCTCACTCTTTCCTTCTCCCCCTCTCTTTCTCTCTCTTTCCTTTCTCTCATTCCCTTTCTCTCTATCCTTTCTATCTCTCACTTTTTCTTTCTCTCCCTCCCTTTCTCTCTCTTTCCTTTCTCTCATTCCATCTTTGTCTCCTGGGGCTGACTGCGCCTGCCCTGCACCCCCCACCGCGGAGGGAAAGCATTTGGCATCGGCACCGCCAACCCCCCCCCCTCCACAAGCAGCAAAAGCCTCTGCGACTGAGCCGGAAGGCAAACGGCGCACCCCACCGCTTAGGCTTTTGCTGCTCCTGGGGGGGGGAGGATTTTCTCCTCCCCGCCCCCCCGGCAGCCAAACGTCGCTGGTGCAGGAAAGCAGCGTGTTAAAAGGCGCGCTGCTTTCACGGAAAACAAACCCGGCTTTCCTGGCAACGGAGGATGACAAGCAGGATGAAGCGGGGTGGAGCAACGCCAGGCTCAAGCAGGCAGCTTCTGCGCGTTTCTTTCAGCGGAAGAGGAGGAGAGGGAGCGGATCGGGCGGGCGGGGGCTGCGCCTTCTACTGCCGGCGCCTCCCCGCCCCCGCCCCCCCCCCCAGGCAGGCAGGGGAATGGGGACTGCGCGCCCATGGAAAAGGGCACGCAGGGGGGGTATTTTGGGGTGCGCGGGTAGCGGCGGCGGCGGGCAATAGCCGGGGGGCGGCTTCTGCAAGTGGGAGCTCCAGGGCTGAAGCCTCAGCCCTGGAGCTCCCACTTGCAGGAGCCACCTCGCGGCACACCTGGCCATGTCTCTTCTAGGCGCCAGACAACATTTTCTAGGCGCCACTGGCGACCAGGCGCCTGGGTTTGTCGATCCTTGACATTGATTATATATGTTTCTGGACTTGGCTATCGAACTTTATAAGTTATGTTTTATAGTATACTGCTGTATCAATCCAAACCATCTGTGATGGTTCATAAACCATAGTTGTAGCTTGGCATGTTGTATGAATCCATCAATTTTTGGCTTATTTAATAAACAAGGGTGAAACAAAATAACACAGCATACAAATGTTAATGTAAATCTAACAAAACGTTCGTTGGGTGGAAGATAACATTTTTAACACATCTGGAAGACACCAGGATTACAATGTTTGAGTGGGGCGTTTAGTAAGGCAGAAATACTGAAAAAACGATACAGGGAATGGGCCAAATAAAAAATTAATTTCAGCACGAGGGAGAGAAGAAAATAAGTCAAGGAAATAAACAGTTGAAGTATAATTTTGCTATGTATACACACAGGTCAATCTTGTGAGGTTTTATCTTTGCCTGGTCTTTCTTTGCAAACCAAAACAATCACATCTCTTTCAACATATGAGTCACAGCTTTCAAGTTGCCTCCATAATATTAGAGCCAAGATGTTGATCACTTGTCAGAAGCAAATGCTGAATGAAAAATACTATGGGAAAACAAACACCCACAGTTTTCTCAGGTAAAAGAATAATTTGCTTTTTGGGAGCAAAAACTGGAGTGGATAGAACTTGAAATTGAATGAACAGATCTCAGTATATTCATACGGCTCATTCCATACAGAGAGTAAAGTATACTCAAAGATACTTTCTCATAAGGGGAGTATAATGGCATACAACTGAACTGGGTAATTTATGTTACTTCATATTTAATAAAGTTTGCATTATTTAAGCATAGTTTTCATGATTTGGATTGTGGTAATGAGTCAAACTCCTTCTCCCCTTTCAGATTTCTCAAGTTACCATAAATATTTTCTCCCAGGGATGCTCCCTTCTGCAGAAAATATCAGTGCTGTCTCATTCAAAAGTCATCATGAAAAAAGGAAATATTAAATTATTAATTATTCAAATAATAATTAATATTGAACCCGTAAGTTCTCGATATGCATGAAAATAAGCAATGGCTTGAAGGGCCATATTTCAGAGAACTAGAATTGCCCACTCTCATTAATTGTTTTACTCTGTAACTTAATACAAAGAAAAGCAAATTACAAAGCTTCTGTCTTAAACAGTTTGCAATAAAATGCAGTAGTGACAATTATGAGAAGAGATTAATACAGAGAAAGGGTTGTAGAAGCTAATTATTTTCCCTTCTGCTTCAGTAGGTCTAGCCAAATCATATTTTTGCAGATTGGATATGAAGTATATAGTAGGGGGGTAAACATTGGCGGAAGCAGTATAAGTTCTAAATTTTATTCTTCTCCTTTTAAAGCTGGAGAAAAATATTGAGGAATGCCATTTTCAAATCATGTTAGCATGAAAAAACACCACTATTTAAAGTACTGATTACAATCATAATTAGGACCGGACTTGTGAACCTAAGTTGTTATGGTTCAGACTTGATTTTACAACTTTTTAATGATGGATGTTAAGCATGTCATTCTAATTGTCACATGGTTATAAGTGCAAATATTATCAGATAGGTTTTTCTCCATAATGGGTGAAGCTAACCTCCAAGAATGGGATGACACCATCCCTTCAGCCAGTGAGGACTGAGTCTGTTAAATTGTACATCTTCGTCCTGCTACCTTAATTCCCCCTCTTTGACTCAGTCCTCGCCTGAATAGGATGTGTGATTTTCCTGCTCTCATTCTTGTAAGGTGTTTTCTACCATGTTTGTCATACAGTTTTGTTTCTACACATGTGTTTCTCCCCAGCTGACCTACATTTCATCCAGAGTTGCTGAGTTGAATGTGGAGAGGGCTTTGGCTCTTTTCGCTTGCCAAGCCGAGAGCCATTAGATGTATAGGGTTTTTTTTTCCTTCCAGATTTTGGCCTCAGGAGCTTGATGTGCTAGTTTTATTCCAGCTCCATTTGACATGTAGCAGCCTGGCCTCAACAGTGATTAAATTGGTTAGGTCCTTGCTGTAAGAGTTCATTGTTCCCTGTCGCTGTCATAGTCATGTGACCAATGGCCTGGGGAGTCTTGCGCTTCATTCCTGCTCGGCTAGAGGGTGACAGCATGGACTTGGACTATTGCCGCTGGAGCTATCATGAGACAGTGGTGGCCATTTTGGTTGGCCACACTGTGAGATGGCAGCCATCTTTATTCAGCGGTGGCCATTCTGCAGCGCAGCAGCCACTTTGACAGCACTGGTGGGCAATTGTAGTGTGGCGTAGCCATTTTAAGCAGGCCCACACTTCCCAATTGTAATGGCAGCCAAGTTGATTTGGGCAGTGTCCATTTTACATCTACCAAGGCTGTTTTGAGTGTAGTGGTGGTCATTTTGAGAGAAACAGCAGCCATTTCAAACAGTCAAAGCCGTTTATCAAATATACAGTTTGACAGACTCAGTCCTCATTGGCTGAAGGGACGTTATCAACACAATCTTGGAGGTTAGCTCCACCCTATGAGAAGAGGCATATCAGGCACGACCAATGCCCCTTTTTGTTGTAAAATGGCAAAAATATCACAAAATGTGATCACGTGACTATGGGATGCTGCAACCAGACATAAATGTGAACCTGTTACTAAGTACCCAAGATGTGTTTGTGTGACCATGAGGTAGTGCAACAATCAAGAATAACATTTTTTCAACTGTCATAATTTCAAATGGTTATTAACCAACCAGTCATACATCAAGACCTACCTATAATGTTAATGTGCAGCCTCTGTTCTCCAAAACAAGCAAGCAAGCAAACAAACAAACAAACAAACAAACAAACAAACAGGAAGGTAGGAGGGCAGAGAGTATCTTGGAGGTTCTCTATGAAAAACTAAATGCACAACTCCAATATAGGAGGAACCTGGCTTGTCCGTAGTACTTGCAAGAAGGATCAGGATGTCCTGGTGGACCATAGGTTAAGCATGAGCTAACAATATAGTGCAGCTGCCAAAAGAGCCAATACAATCTCGGATTTCAGCAACGAAATTATAATGTTGAGATAACAGGAACTGATAGTTCAGCTCTGGTCAAATCTAGAATACAGTGGCCAGATTTGTTACCCCAGTAGAAGAATGATAATCAAGCAACAGGAAAGAGTGCAAAGGTGAGCGGCTGGGAGGCTAAATCTTACGAAGAACTGGATAGGTTTTACTAAGAAGAAAAAACAAAGGGAGACTTGATAGCAATCTTCCAGTACTTAAAAAGCTTTCATAAAAAAAATGAGCAGGACAAAACCAGAGATCCAAACTTGAAATAAGGATGAATTTCCTAACTTTGAAAGTTCTTAATTGGTGGATGCTAGGGATTTCCAATTAAAGATTGGGATCATCTGAGGGGTTAGAGCAGAGGTCTCCAAGACTCGGCCCATAGCCTACTACCTGGCTACGGGAATCCTTTGGAATTGGGTTGTGGAAGTGGCGGGCAAGTGCAGGTGCACATCCCCACTTGTGTGAGCAATTGGTGCAGGTGGCCGCCGCTTATGCAAATAGAGGTGCAGGCATGCGTGCCCACCACCGGCACTAATGGAGCTGTCCATGCATTTTCCCACCACTCACATGGAACTATCTCCTCCCCTCTCCAGACAGCCTACAAAGCCAGAAAGGTTGGGAAACTCTGGGTAAGTGTGAAAGAAATCCAGTGTGCTCACTGTTCTGGTTTCTGGTAGAACTTTAGCAATTACAAACAACTCTTATTAAATGCATCATTTCATGAATAAAGAAACTCCATTTATTTCTCTGCTCTCCTTTAATTCAAACACATTCCATAAATACACTCGATCCGTTATTTCTCTTAGTTGCATTCCTCACATTCCTCCTGCTGCTCCACTTAACAAGGTTTATTTTCCTAACAGCATAACTTTGAAAAACAGCAGAACTGACAGTTAACAACACAGAACTACTTTTGCTTACTTTAGCGAGGCAAAAACACATCCATTTTCCTTTCGGGGCAACATTGAAACTTCACCCTTCTTCTCCACTCACCCCCTGACGTGCCAAATACATCACTGCAGTATTTAAATCCATTCCTCTCCTTAATATCTTCTTCCAGACCTCTGTTCTCTACGTTTTTGAACCCTTCTGAATTTAGGGTTAACCCAGCGAGCATCTGATTCTCCCTCGCTAGATCCTGAACTCATAGCCCCATCCTGTGGCTGGCCTCTCACTTGTTCTACTACCTGTAACCCCAGGCCCCCCACTAATTCATAAATGTATCTGAATCCGAATCCTCAATATCTTCATCATCCACCAACTGATCAGGAGTATGTACAACACTTTCTACCCCAGTGTTGCAGGGAGATAACTAGTTTGCTTTGTTTTGTGGTTGTCCACACTCAATTTATGAGGGTGACATGCTTTCAAAGTTCCAGTTCTATTGTTAATAGCATGCTTAAATTAGCATATTTAGGATTGAGTCTCTTAACCTAAAAGAACTCAGCCTCACACAGTTTCCAAATAGAATTTGCATTCAGAGACTTTTTTTTTCTCTGTTGAAAGTCTTATTTGTAGACATTGAGGCAAGTTGTTTTCACTGAGGGGAAAAAAAAGAGTGGGAAGAAGGCTTAATCACCACTGCCGTTCTTTTTGCTGCAATAAAGCAATTATCACCAGCATATGGCAACTCTTTGTTAAGAAAGTAGAATGGCTAGATATTAGTCTAATATATATTAAATATTTATTTACATTTTAATAGCATGCCTTTAGTCTCAAAGCATAGTGGCATATCAACAATGAGAGTAGATGAATTTTGCCTTGATGTGTGTAATGAATCAAAATACAATATAGTTTTGCTCCACTGTAAAAAATAAATAACAACAAACAACAATAGTTGAAAGGGATCTTGGAGGTCTTCTAGTCAAATCCCCTGCTTAGGTAGGAAACCCTACAATACTTCAGACAAATGGTTATCCAATATCTTCTTAGAAACGTCCAGTGTTGGAGCATTCACAACTTCTGGAGGCAAGCTGTTCCTTTTTCTAGAGTCTCAACATCTTTTTTACATCATGGCGACCAAAACTGAATGCAGTATTCCATGTGTGTCCTTACCAAGGCATTATAAAATGGTATTAATACTTCACATGATCTTGATTCTATCCCTCTGTTAATGAACCTAGAACTGTGTTGGCTTTTTTGGCAGCTGCTGCACATTGCTGGCTCACTAGGACTCCCTCTCATAGTTATTACTCTTGAGCTAGGTACCATGCATACTGTAGCTGTGAATTGCCTAAATGTAGAACCTTACTTTTTTCAACATTTAATTTAATTTTGTTTGATAGTGCCCAATATTCAAGTCTGTCAAGATCCTTCTGTATTTTGAGCTTATCTTCTTGAGAGTTGGCTATTCCTGCCAGTTTGGTGTCATCTGCAAATCCAAGATGAAGATGTTGAAGAGTACTGGGCCTAAAACAGAGCCTTGGGGTACTCCACTGCATACTTCCCTCCATGTAGATACAGTTCCATTGAGCATTACACGGTTGGTTAGCCAGTTGGTTGCAGTTGGTTAGCCAGTTTTGAATCCATCTGGTGGGGTTGCTGTCCATCCCACATTTTTCTACTTTATCTAGTAGTAGGTTATGATCTACTTTGTCAAATGCCTTACTGAAGTCCAAGTAAACCACATCAACAGCATTCTACTGGTCCACTAATTTTGTCACTTTGTCAAAGAAGGCAATAAGATTAGTCTGGAATGATCTGTTTTTGAGAAACTCATATTGGCTTTTGGTTATTACTTTGTTTGCTTCTCGGTGTTCATTTATTCATTGCTTGATTATCTTTTCCAAAATCTTCCCTAGTATTGAGATCTGGTTGATAGGTCTATAGTTACGGATCTATAGTTGATGGGTCCATAGTTATCCAAATCTAAATATGGAATGTATAAGTCTATTCTCTAGATCTGGCAGGATTTAATTGGAATAGCTGTGTAACCTGATTAACAAGTATCTGAAAAAGTGCAGCTGTGCCTGATAGTTGGAAAAATGCTGTTCTTGTTCTCCCATACAAAGAGGAAAAAGCTAATGAATACAAAAGCTGCAGGACACTTAGTTGTTTAAGTGTGTCTGGAAGACATTTGGCAGAATTCTCATCAAAGTACTATGAGAAGTGACAAAATGAGCAACATTTGAGAAGCCTAATGTATCTTTATGCTCAGCAGAGTTTGTAAACACAGTTGTTTTGCACTTTAGCGGATCACTGAAAGATATAAGCAAGTGAAAGAAATTTTATCACACGTTTGTTGACTTTAAGCTTATGATAAAGTGAATGAGCTTGAATTATGAAATACTTCTCATGAATATGGAATTGGCAATTACTCAATACAGTAAGAAAGAAATATGATGGAAATACAGCATAGAAGATATTAATGGCATGCATAGTAGAAAGGTTCAACATTGTCAACATGGGAAAAGAATATATTCTCTTTTATGTAATACATTTATGAATACACATATAAGAAATGCTTGTAGTGATGCTGAGATGTAAATGTAGTATTTCTCTTTTTTGTAAGTTGAAACATTAAATCAGTGTTTTTCAACCAGTGTGCCGCGAGACATGGTCAGGTGTGCCGCGAAGAAGGAAGCTCAGGTTCCGGTCTTGCAACTTTTTGCTGAGAGAGAGAGTGAGAAAGAGAGAGAGAGAAAGAGAGAGAAAGAAAGAGAGAGAGAGAGTGAGAGAAAGAGAGAAAGCAAAAGAGAGAAAGAAAGCAAGAGAGAGAGAGAGAAAAGGAGAGGAAGGGAGACAGAGAGAGAAAGAAATGAGC
The DNA here is from genome assembly GCF_031021105.1 of Erythrolamprus reginae. Taxonomy (NCBI): domain Eukaryota; kingdom Metazoa; phylum Chordata; class Lepidosauria; order Squamata; family Dipsadidae; genus Erythrolamprus; species Erythrolamprus reginae. The sequence continues at coordinate 322,285,859 of NC_091951.1, forward strand.
AAAAAGGGGAGGAAAAAAGAAATGAGAAAATGATTGAGACAGAATCAGAGGAAAGAGAGAGAAACAAGAGAGAGAGAGAGGTGACTCTTGTTAAAAAGCACCCAAAGAATAAGAAAGGAAAAAAAACCCAGCCCTCACCTGTTTTTGGAAATGGTTGAAGAGTGTGTATACACACACACACACACACACACACACACAAGGGTGGGGAGGAGACGGATGGAAAAAGAAAGGAGAGTGTCTTAAGGTGTCATTTTGGTTGGTGGTGTGCCCCAGGATTTTGTAAATGTAAAAAATGTGCCGTGGCTCAAAAAAGGTTGAAAATCACTGCATTAAATGATTTACCATGAATGTTAGATTGTATGATATAACAAATAGTATGGAGCTAAAATTTAATATATCAAACATTGAAGTTCATTACATTGAAAAAAAAAGGAAATATATGATTGTAGGCTATGAATAAATAGTGGACAACTATGGGGAGTGTTTAGTGAAGATGGGAAAATGGATGCATGAATTACAAATTGTAAATATAAGTAAAAGTGGTAGATAGTAGTCTATTGAGAGGAAGAAATGTTTTCTATAAGAAGCAAAAAGTGGCTATTTACAATAGCTATTTGTTTCTGCCTACCTGGTTATGAGAACTGAAGGTTAGCACTGTAAGGAAAAAGATAAAAATAAACTGAATGTAGTGAGGATTTGGAATTGTATAAAGTAAAATAAGAATGGAATTGAACTAATATGAATAAGTGATGAATGAATAGAAATAGAATTAAAAATGAGTGACCAGTACAAAGGAAGTACATTCAGGACTTTTGGTCATATAAAGTGGATGAATGATACAAAACAAGTTTGTGAAGAGAAGACTGAATGGGTTAAGAGAAAGACCAAGAAATTCACAATTGGAAGAAGTTGATGAGATCTTTCAAAAGAGAGTGGTAAGATGTTGGGAAAAAAAGATGAAGTATAAAGTGCTCTATAGACAAGCTATAGTTAGCCCAGCAATTCTGCTGGCTGTGTCTGGAGTCAGCTGGGGAAATAACTCACTGATGGAATATTGAATCCTGTCGAAATCCTATCTGCTCCAAAGGTTGAAACCAGGAATGGGAGAAACTTTTGACACGTCTGTCCAGTCTGAGGACTGAGTCAAAGTTGGGGAGCCCTCGGAACAGAGGCGGGGCATTTCAACTATGACAAACTCAGTCCTACCAACTGAACAGATGAGGTCAACCCATTCCTGGATGCTAGCTCCACTCTAAGAGAAGGAGCATATCAGGTAAGACCAACACCCCCTTTAAAAAAAGACAGTATAAATATACATGCTACACGCAAGAATGATTTATAAGAATAGGAAGGATTATAGAGAATGGACTGAACTATATTAAGTTTCCTTTTCTTGATTCCCCCCCCCTTAACTTTCTGTGGCATTAGCTTTGCTTAATGATAGAATAATGTAAGGTTATGCATGTACTGTACATATATAAAAGTAGTATCTGACTTTTGACTAGTCACTTAGTGACTTTTCAAAGAGCTACCTATGGGCTACTTATGACCTGGATTTGAAGTTCCCATGGTTGCTGCCTCCTCTTGAAGTCACATGACTGCATATCTGGTGGTCAGCCATTGGGCTGTATTTACAACAATTTGCAGAGTCCTGCAGCTGAAAACCAGCATTTACTTCCAGTTTTTGGCCATGGATTCACTTAACGATCATGGTTTCCATTTAATGACTGCATCTGTTTAACAGCTGCTGCAAAAAAGGTAATAAAATCAAACTGGTCACACGATTAACTCATTTTATGACCCTCACAAATTACAACTGTGATGGGCAGGCTCCATCACTATTGTAACTTGAGGATTTTGTGTACATAACTACATTATCGTGGATTATAAATGGATAAATGGATAGTCTAGTCTCTCAGTGGGCTGAAGATGAAATTCTGATTTTCGTTGTTAAATTAAGTCCTGTAATCATGACAGATTCATTAGAAATGATGCTCATGTTTCTACAGGGAGCATTAGAAGCCATGGGGAACAATTATAATGGATTCTCCTCTTCCTTCCTTCCTTCAGGTTGTCATCTATGACAAAATTAAAATCTGATCAATCAATTGTTTTTCAGATTCAGATGGGGGGTATGAAACTTGCTTGGAAGCATAAAAATGTATTACATGAGAGATACATCAAAATAGATTGTAGTATATGAAGGACAGAGATTGGCAACTTTGTCATCTGTGATATAACAGTATCAGATGTAGATTTGATCGTGTGACTTTTTTTTTAGGAAGTAATGTATTTCTCCCTCCCCATTAGTTTCCGCATAAATATGGCAAGTTCCTGACATAAGATATTGAAAATTCTTCTCCTAACAGTGATTAAAATATAGTATTGACTATTCATTATATTCCCGTTCCTGAATTATATTGTGAACTGATTTACTGCATTTTTGGAGTATAAGACCCACCTTCCCCACCTCCAAAAGAGGATGGAGATGTTGGTATATCTTATACACCAAATACAGCCATTTTTGGCCTCCTGAAACCCCACTCCCTCATCCTGGGTCCGTTTTTCACAAAAAATGGGGTGTGCATTGGGGTGGGCTACTGCCCGGGTTGGGGGGGGGGGAGAAATGCAGTGGGGTAACAAAAATGGAGCTCAACCCCAGAGCACACAATTTGCACTGAAAGATGTTGAAAGAAAATGCTGGGCATCCTGCATAAGCCACGGCCACAGTGTGGTAGTAAAAATTTTGGTAGCCCTTCACTGGGTGCGCAGATGGTTTGGAAGGCCTGCAGGATGCTTCTGGGGGCTAAAGACAAAAGCACCCTCGGTTTTTTTTAAAAAAATGGGTCATTTTTTGCAAAAATTGGCATTTTTGCCTTTCCCCCAGCCTCCAGGGAGCACAATGCAGGCTTGCCAAGCTCCCTGCATGCCCCATTTTTTGCAAAACAGGTGAAAAACATGTCTGTTTTTGCAAAACATGGGGCATGCAGAGGGTTTGGGAGGCTTGCAGAGTGCTCCTGGGGCCGGAGAGGACAAAACCTTTGTCCTCCCTGGAGGAAAAAATGTGCTTTCAGACTTCTTCTGTTGGTATATCTTTACAATAAAGCAGATTATCTCATCTGTTTGTGTTTCCTATCTGGTTTGTCCCATGAGGTTGAGAGAATCTAATCTTGATCTACCCATTCCCAATCTGACACTTTTGCCACGGACTAGATTGCATTGACTACCTTAGATTGTCCAATTGAAACAAGGAAGTTTCAGCAACGTATCTTCTTAGATTCTGCCTCTAATGCTCTTTTATGCCATGAGTTGTCTCATACGGAAGAAGCAAATATTCTGTAGTACAGTACTTCCATCACAACATATCTGTTCACTTGGGACTGTTGCAATGGCAATCATCCCTTTGTGACCTGGAGACAGCAATACCGTGGAGAAAAACATCATAAGACAGGCATCTTTTTAAAAAAATAAAATGCTATTACATATCAGCAGTACTACTTTTCTCCAAAGGTAGCAGAGTAATCAATATTACTATTATTATTATTATTATTATTATTATTTAGATTTGTATGCCGCCCTTCTCCGAAAACCCGTTCTTCTCCGAAAACTTGTTCATTATATAATGTATTCAATTTTCATACCAAATAAAATGCAGTTTGAAATCAGAAGAATACTGAGGGTCTTTGAAGAAAATACAATTATTGGAGTTGCTTTCAAATTGTTTATTACAAACATGAATACAGTATTATAATCTGCTTTCCTCCCTTATTATGGAGAATACATACATAGAAGCCTTTTGTGGCTTTTGTGGAATAGCAATAGCATTTAGATTATGTACCGCTTCATAGGGCTTTAACAGCCCTCTCTAAGCGGTTTACAAAATCACATATTTCCCCCAACAATCTGGGTTCTCATTTTACCCACCTCAGAAGGATGGAAGGCTGAGTCAACCTTGAGCTGGTGGTGAGATTTGATCTGTTGAACTACAGCTAGGAGTTAGTTGAAGTAGCCTCCAATGCTGCTCTCTAACTACTGTGTCACCTCGGGCCAATTGGTTCATTTCTATGAAATGGTTTTCATCAGGACTTTCACACCCCTAGAAGAAGGCCATTTGTTTGAGAAGAGGATGAAAGAATATCATTGGCTGAGGGAGCAGAGAAAGGAGACTATATTGAAATATCTGAGGGCCTATTACGTTCTATTTTATCACAGCATTAGCTTTCACAGAGCAATTTGCTTTATCAGGTGCAGTGGCTATAGTCTTCAAAATTTCATTCCAGAATAATTGTGTTAGTTTGTGAGGTATAAAAGATTTTTGAAATAAATATAATTTCTTACTGAATTGCATCTGTTTTTTAATATTGGATTTGTACATTGTGTATTGTGTTGTGAGCCGCCCCAAGTCTATTATTATTATTATTATTATTATTATTATTATTATTATTATTATTACTATTATTACTATTATTATGTCAGTACAACACAGCAAACGAGATCACTATGTTGGATTTCATATTTCATCACCAGTTGGGCGCTTCCCAAGCACCTAGGACTGCGTGGATGTAGCGGCGAATTCTGTTTGCCGATCCCAGTAAAGCGGCCTTTTGCAATTGACAGATGGAGATTTTGTCAATTCCAATGGTTTTCAAATGTCCGCTGAGATCCTTTGGTACTGCGCCCAGCGTGCCAAGTACCACTGGGACCACTTTCACTGGCTTATGCCAGAGTCGTTGCAGCTCAATTTTTAGATCTTCGTATTTCACTAATTTCTCTAGCTGCTTCTCCTCAATTCTGCTGTCTCCTGGGATTGCGATGTCGATGATCCATACTTTCTTTTTCTCCACGATCACAATGTCTGGTGTGTTATGCTTCAGAATTCGGTCAGTCTGAAGTCGGAAGTCCCACAGTAGTTTTGCTTGCTCATTTTCGACCACTTTTTCGGGCTTATGATCCCACCAGTTCTTTGCCACTGGTAAATGGTAGTTCCTGTACAAGTTCCAGTGGATCATCTGTGCCACAGCATCATGTCTATGCTTGTAGTCAGTCTGTGCGATCTTTTTGTAACAGCTGAGTATGTGATCGATTGTTTCATCTGTTTCTTTACAGAGTCTGCACTTTGGATCGTCTGTTGATTTTTCAATTCTGGCTTTGACAGCATTTGTTCTAATGGCCTGTTCTTGTGCTGCCAGTATTAGTCCTTCTGTCTCCTTTTTGAGTGTTCCACTTGTAAGCCATGACCAGGTCTTTTCTTTAATCATTTTGCCTTCAATCTTCCCCAAAAACTGTCCATGCAATGCTTTGTTCCGCCAACTGTCCATACAACATTGAGTTACATTTTTTCTGTACTGGTCCTTAGTTTGCTTCACCTTGAAAAGCTTCCTATTGTTGACCTCCATCAACGCTGAATTATTATTATTATTATTATTATTTTGTTGTTGTTGTTGTTATTATTATTATTGTTGTTGTTATTATTATCATCATTGAATAGATAAGATAATTACTATGTATTACTGGAATCAATAGTGACAATGTTTTGTATTTGCTAGTGCCAGTGCTAAAAATGCTTTGTCATCTATGTTGTGGTCTTCAGTTGTGCTGAGCAGTTTTCAATGAAAAAATAAAGCAAATACTATCATAACTATCATTTCACCCTGCCTGTTTGTGCTATTGTGTGCCTAACTACTGTACATAATTAATAAATAATAACATTCACATTACATGCACACTATCAAAAATAACACGAGAGATGAGAAACACCCATTCCAATTTAAATGGAGGACCTTTCGAAATATTCAGCCAAAGGCATAAAGGTGCAGACTGAACTGAATTCACATGTTATATTAAGCCACACTGAAAATTTGACTATAGTCTGTTGATTAAATCATGAGTCACATAATATACTAAACTGAAATCAGTCTACCTACCTTATACCTTAGCGTGGCCTTATGAAAACCAAACCAGTATAGATGGGACCAGGGTTGATGTCTATTTCTCCATTTCGATTATCTGAGGATTTAACATGACTATCTGTATAGAAATTTGCAGTTCTTTCAAATTAGCTGTGGTGGCGCAGTGGCTAGAATGCAGTACTGCAGGCTACTTCTGCTGACTGCCGGTTGCCTGCAATTTGACAGTTCGAATCTCACCAGGCTCAAGGTTGACTCAGATTTCCATGCTTCCGAGGTCGATAAAGTGAGTACTAGATGGTTGAGGGCAATGTGCTGACTCTGTCAACTGCTTAGAGAGGGCTGGAAAGCACTGTGAAGCGGTATATAAGTCTTAAGTGCTATTGCTATTATTAGCACATTTAGAAACTTCCTCTAAACTAGAAAGGTTGATGTCATCAAATTTGCAGTAGTGGGCATGTTGAGATGTTGGCACATGTGTGTCTGTGGCCATATTCCTTTTATGCCTTGATCTGCTTGTTTAAATACTTTAATAGGGCATTTGTGTTTCTCACATGGGTTAGGATGAAATATAGTGAAGATAATTAAAATGGAATTGCCAGAAAGGCTTTTAAGCCATCATTCTAACTCTCCAAGGAAGATGGATAGTCATCTGTAGGAGTAGATCTCCCATTAATTTGTGGTTTATAAGAGGACAATGCTATTATATTCTTACCGCAAGGCGAAACTTGTAGAGTGTTTTCTGCTTCAAGGCCCAAAACCATTTCAGATAGTAGAAGTGACCTGGGGTATAGGTGTCATTTCCTGGTCTGCCTGTTGGGCTAAATGACCTTCCTCACAGTTCTGTGTTTCATGGAATTTGGGGCATTGGCACAGCAAAGGTCAAGTATACCAAAGCTGGGTTTGGATGGGGAGAAAACAGGTGCCTAGGACAGATTTCATTCTCCTTTTATCCAAGGAAAGATTTTTTTTTACCTGTTTTGAATGGAAATAATTATTTTATTAACTATTTCATTATGACCTCCTCAGAGAGGGTCCACAACTTGGGCATCCTCCTTGATCCACAGCTGAGCTTTGAACATCATCTTTCAGCTGTGGCAAGGGGGGCGTTTGCACAGATTCGCCTGGTGCCCTATCTGGACAGGGAGTCTTTTCCCTTAGTCACTCATGCCCTCATCATCTTGAGGTTCGACTACTGCAATGCTTTCTACATGGGGCCACCTTTAATGAAAGTTCGGAGACTACAGTTGGTGCAAAATGCAGCCGTGCGAGCTGTCCTGGGCCTTCCAAGGCATGCACATATCTCACCATCACTCTGCGAGCTGCATTGGTTGCTGATTGGTCTCTGAACACAATTTAAAGTGCTGGTTATGACCTATAAAGCCCTACATGGCTTAGGATCAGAATACCTTCGAGACCACCTTCTGCTGCATGAATCCCAGCGACCGATTAGGTCCCACAGAGTTGGCCTTCTCCAGGTCCTGTCGACTAAACAGTGCCATCTGGCGGGACCCAGGGGAAGAGCCTTCTCTGTGGTGGCCCCGACCCTCTGGAATCAACTCCCCCCAGAGATTAGAACTGCCCCCACCTTCCTTGCCTTTCGAAAGCTCCTGAAGATCCACCTATGTTGCCAGGCATGGGGAAATTAATATACCCCCAGCTACTATGGTTTTATGTATGGTTTGTTAGGTTGTGTGATTGTTTTTCTTTTTCTTTTTAATAATGGGTTTTAAATTGTTTTTTAACATTAGATTTATACATGTTGCATTATTGTTGTGAGCCACTCCGAGTCCTTGGAAAGGGGCGGCATACAAATCTAATAAATTATTATTATTATTATTATTATTATTATTATTATTATTATTATTATTCTTATTATAATATTATGGGACTGTCTTCTGCTCATGTATCCCAACAGCCAGTCAAGTCCCACAAAGCCTTCTGTAGGTCCTGTCAGCTAAGCAATGCCGACCAGTGGGACCTAGGAAAAGAGCCTTCTCTGTGGGAACCCCGGCCCTCTGGAATCAACTCCCTCCAGAGATTTGCACCGCACCGCCTTCCTGGCCTCTCACAAGTTCATAAAAACTCACCTTTGTTGGCAGGCTTGGGGCCATTGAGCATAACATCTTGCTCCAGCAGGCAATATGAGTGTAGGATTCTGATTGAATGAATATGAATGTCTGGTTTTAAATAACTTTGGAGTTTTAGCACTAGTTTTATGTTTGGGTTTCTCGCTGTATCTTGTATTTTGTTCGTAGGCATAGAGTTTATTTGTCCTAGAAACATAGAAACATGATCAAAACAATTAAATATGTTAAAGGGTTAAATAAGCTTCAGAAGAGAAGTGTTTTTAATAGGAAAGTGAACACAAGAACAAGGGGGCACAATCTAAGGTTAGTTGGGGGAAAGTTTAGAAGTAATGTGAGAAAATATTATTTTACTGAAATAGTAGTAGATGCTTGGAACCAACTTCCAGCAGACGTGATTGGTAAATCCACAGTAACTGAATTTATGCCTGGGATAAACATATATCCATCCTAAGATAAAATACAGGAAATAGTATAAGGGCAGACTAGATGGACCATGAGATCTTTCTCTGCTGTCAATCTTCTATGTTTCTAGAAATACAAACAAACAAACAAATATTTTCACTAGTTTTTTGGGGGAAGGAACAGGTTAAGGAACTACAGCTTACCATCCCTGTAGATTGCCTCTCGTTTCCCCCAGAACCCTCAACATTTACCTTCCATCTTCATTTCCATTGTTCAAAATGAACAGTGCTGTTTTCCATAGCACTTGAAGTCATGCCAAGAATAAATGGCTGCTTTACGGAGGGTGATCCAATTTTGAAAGCAGGACATTTTTCATGCCCCAAGAGCCATGAAACTATTAAGCAGTGGAACTCCTGCCTCCTAAAGTTGTGGCTGTTCCATCACTGGAGATTTTCCCAGAAGAGTTTGAGTAGCTATTTGTCTGGGACGATAAGAAGATTCCTCCACTGTGCAAGATGTTAGATTAGAAGACCTCTAATCTTCAAGGTCTTCCCCTGATTTTGTGAGCTCATAAGATAAAACAAAATAGGTCCTTTTTCTTTTTCTTTTATCCAGAATTTCACTTGGAATTTAAGACCTAGGAGATTGAAGGTACCCTTTCTGCTTCGCCTTTTTCCATGATGTATAGGGGCAAAGTTAATTGGAACAATTTCTGGCACATTAACTAGGACGTATAAACTCTTAAGTCAAATACAGAGTCACCGTTTCTGCTATTGTGGCTTTCAAAAGTTGGATTAGTAGGGCTATATAAGGTTATCCTGTGCCCTTTCAAAAAGTCACATCCAGATATGCCGCATGATGCTACATTTCAAAGCCATTTCATAGTTGTACAGAAATGGGCTGCAATTAAGGCAGTGCCAGGCTTTTTCTCTGCCAACAGCTATACTTGTCTTCATGAAAGTGGAGGGCATCAATTAATTGGCAAAAGAGCAGATAGGACCAGGAATCTGGCAGAAGCTGGACAGTGAGGTTGATGGTTAGAATTGAATTGCTATTGAAAGGGGGGAAAAAACTTATTCACCAGTGTTATTATGTTACTAGTGCTCAGAGAAAAGCCGTCTCCATTTCCCCAAATTAGAAATGGTGCTTGCTATCATTTAACATTTAAGTGCTATTGCCATTAAACATGAAAGTAATATATATTTTGATGTGAAATCAGCAAAGTTTAAAAAAATCCAACAAGTGCTATAAATGTTGCAGAATGCACTTTCTAAAGTAGAAGGAAAGATGGATTGACCAATTGCAATAGTCAGTACTTGCCTCCTTTTTTAAACAATAGATTTTAAACAAATAATCATTGGAAAGGTAATTTCCTACAGCACTTAGATTACTGCTGATATCAAATATCAAGCTGATGATTGAGGATCTACAGTGGGATCTAATTTGGGAATCTACTGTCATCTACTGCATTGACTGCCAATTGGTTTCTGGACTCAATTCAAAGAGTTGGTTATTATTTTTATTTTAATATTATTATTATTATTATTATTATTATTATTAATAATAATAATAATAATAATAATAATAATAATAATAATAATTGGATTTGTATGTCGCCCCTCTCCGTAGACTCGGGGTGGCTAACAACAATGATAAAAACAGCATGTAACAATCCAATACTAAAACAACTAAAAAAACCCTTATTATAAAACCAAACATACACGCAAACATACCATGCATAAATTGCAAGGCCTAGGGGGAAGGAATATCTCAGTTCCCCCATGCCTGACGGCAGAGGTGGGTTTTAAGGAGATTACGAAAGGTGAGGAGGGTGGGGGCAATTCTAATCTCTGGGGGGAGCTGGTTCCAGAGGGCCGGGGCCGCCAAAGAGAAGGCTCTTCCCCTGGGTCCCGCCAAATGACATTGTTTAGTTGACGGGACTCGGAGAAGGCCCACTCTGTGGGATCTAACTGGTCGCTGGGATTCGTGCGGCAGAAGGCGGTCCTGGAGATAATCTGGTCCGGTGCCATGAAGGGCTTTATAGGTCATAACCAACACTTTGATTTGACCTATAAAGCCCTACATGACATCAAGCCAGAATACCTCCAGGACTGCCTTCTGCGGCATGAATCCCAGCGACCGATCAGGTCTCACAGAGTCGGCCTTCTCCAGGTTCCGTCAACTAGACAATGTCATTTGACGGGACCTAGGGGGAGAGCCTTCTCTGTGGGGACCCTGGCCCTCTGGAATCAGCTCCCCACGGACATTTGTACTGCCCCCCTCCTTGTCTTGGGGCTATTAGATTCTTCCCCCCTAGCCAATGAATGTGTTGAGAGAATGCTTAGTGAATGGAATGACTGTTTTTTTTTTATGTTTTGGGGGGTTTTAGACTTTAATGAAATCTAAGATATTGTATATTGTTCATTATATGTTGTAATGGAGAGGGGCTGCATAAAAATCCAATAAACAAATAAATAAATAATAAATCTAGTTATGATTAATGATGATATTTCAATATTCCTTTTTAATTCTTCCTATTTTCATTCTATTTGATTAAGTAAATATGATAGATTATAAGAAGATAAGGTGATAATATAAGATAAGAAGATAAGATGATAAGATAACTTTATTGTCATTTTTTCATTGCACACTGGCCCACATTAAAAATGAAATTCTTTTGCTTGCTCTCAAGAGAATGTGTATATCTACCCATACATAGCACACGCATTGCATTGGCATCATTCGGTCTTGAAAGACCATGGTATCATACTCTGGAATCCTCAGAGCATGAAACTTGGGTAGGTTAGTATGGAGGATAGACTGTTAGCCAAGCAGCAGATCCCTCCTCTCCACATTTCTGAAATAATGTAATGTAATGGCAAAGGCCAATACAATTGGTTCCAGCTACGTTTCAGGAGTTATCAGAACGTGGCTGTACATAGTCATGAACTGCTTCTGGGACTCCGGCTCCTGATTTTGCCTCAAGGTTTACTCCTGAAGCCTTTTCCAATGATGGATATAGCCACAAGGCAGTGGAGTTTGCAGTCAGAGGTTCCCTTCTCCTAGTGATTGACCGGGGCATCTTTTGTGCCTTCCCGTGCTCTTAGCATACCACATCGCTTGCAAAGATCACCTTCATGACCATTGACCTATTCTAGTAGGTTTCATTCGCTCTGTCTGCTGGAATCTGTCATCACATGCTCGGGATAGACAAGTCCCTATCTTGCCGAAGGTCAATGACCCATCAGCTATTCTCAGCCTGGTTTGGCCTGTTGAAGTTGTTGTCTGGGGTGTGGCCACTGCACATGCTACAGTTACTAGGAGCAACAGGTGATAGCTGAGTGACAGGTGGGGACCAAAGGTCAATGAGCTGCCCTAAATGAGCTTCCTTTAAACGATATGACATGCCCCTACACCAGAGGCGCTACTCCTCCCATAGCAACCCATACACCCTAACACACACTCCAACACATACATACACTTGCTGTATGCTTACATAAATATGTACCTGCACCATGCATGTGTGTGTGTGTGTGTGTATATATATGCTACATTCAAACCAAATCTCCACCCCCAACACTATATATAAGGAACAAATGGCAGTTGCAACCATTCCATATTTACAGCAGCACGAAGCTTAAAACTTCAGCCTGATGATGGTGAATGTGATTTCACCGAAACGTCGCATAGACACTCAAAATATTACACGGGGCAAAACCCGAACTCAGAACAATCTACACACACACACACACACACACACACACACACACACACACATATATATTCGTAGATTTTCACGGGTATATGTATGTAGATTGTTCTGAGTTCGGGTTTTGCCCCGTGTAATATTTTGAGTGTCTATGCGATGTTTCGGTGAAATCACATTCACCAGCATAGACACTGAAAATATTACACGGGGCAAAACCCGAACTCAGAACAATCTACACACACACACACACACATATATATATACTTTTGGGGTATGTCTTATATTGGAGCTTCCCTAGCGGTGACGGCGTGAGCTTTTGGGGCCCCGGTGGGAGGGCACCGGCCACTGTTGCTTCTAAGCGGCGCCGTTGTCCTCACGGCGCAAAGCCACGCAGTCCTGAATCGCTCCCTTCTCCGGCCAGCAAAGTCTGCTGCCTAGGAAAGCAGCGCATTTGAAAAACGCGCGTTTTAAAAGTGCGCCGCTTTCCCAGGCAGCCGGCTTGCTGGCCGGGGAAGCAAGCAATCCGGGACTGTGTGGCTTTGCGCCGTGAGGACAACAACGGCGCCGTGGTGGCTTTCAAGCGCCACCCTTCGTGGCACCCCACCACCCGTTCCTGCAGACGCGGCGATGTATGGAGAGGGGGATGTGGGCAGGAGGCGGCGCACAGCTACCGTAGATGAGAGGGAGGCGGCAATACCCCCGTGTTTCCCCGAAAGTAAGACATATGTCTTACTTTCGGGGTACGGCTTATATTAGCCGACCCCCCTGAAACCCCCGATACGTCTTACAATCGGGGGTGTCTTACTATCTTACTATATATATATATGTCACATGTTTTTTTTGCTGAATTTGAAAATTAAGGGAGACTAGGATAGATCTATTTCGGCCTTATTTTGGCCTCATCAGCTAGCCATACCCACTGGGACTTCAACCTGCAACCTTTGCCTTGTAAGGCACAGAATTATCTAGGCTACAATATCCAATCCCTTCAGCTTTGCACCAGGGAAGGGTTATATATTTTTGTGTCAAATCACCCTGGTGTATTGAAGGAACATCACAGCTCCTTATTTGCTTCTCGGCCCAACCCAGGGCCATTTCCAAGGCAGTTAATTTTATTGATAGCCGACAATTCTATCTGTATTTGTCACATGTTTTTTTTTGCTGAATTTGAAAATTAAGGGAGACTAGGATAGATATATGTATGTATGTATGTGTATGTATATATGTATGTATGCATGCATGCATGCATGCATACATTTGTATGTGTGTATATAAATTTTTTACATGCTTTTGAACTGCTAGATTGGCAGAAGCTATGAGGTGTTTAGCCTGATTTAAAGGATATGACTCTTACTGATTATGTGAGTTTTTCCTATGACAATTTACCTCATAAACTAAACGATAGTTCTGTATTATTTAAAATCCAATCAGTTTAACACAAGAAGTCTTTGGATTCTTTCTTATGATGAATTAAATCCTTGCGGGCAATTTGGGATGCTAATATGCTGTTAAAGTGTATTCTAAAAGTTTGGCACTTGTCTACATCTCTACTTAAGTCTCTGAACTCTGCAAACAAAAAGGAATTTTGAATTCCTGGAAGGAAGTATGCGCTCGATTCTAAAGATTAAATTAATCATCTCTCAATTTTGAACAGGCTTTGTATTGAGTGAGAGAAAGAAGTTTATTGAAGGCGGATTGAAATAGTAGAAACATAGAAACATAGAAGTCTGACGGCAGAAAAAGACCTCATGGTCCATGTAGTCTGCCCTTATACTATTTTCTGTATTTTATCTTAGGATGGATATATGCTTATCCCAGGCATGTTTAAATTCAGTTACTGTGGATTTATCTACCACGTCTGCTGGAAGTTTGTTCCAAGGATCTACTACTCTTTCAGTAAAATAATATTTTCTCATGTTGCTTTTGATCTTTCCCCCAACTAACTTCAGATTGTGTCCCCTTGTTCTTGTGTTCACTTTCCTATTAAAAACACTTCCCTCCTGAACCTTATTTAACCCTTTAATATATTTAAATGTTTCGATCATGTCCCCCCTTTTCCTTCTGTCCTCCAGACTATACAGATTGAGTTCATTAAGTCTTTCCTGATACGTTTTATGCTTAAGACCTTCCACCATTCTTGTAGCCCGTCTTTGGACCCGTTCAATTTTGTCAATATCTTTTTGTAGGTGAGGTCTCCAGAACTGAACACAGTATTCCAAATGTGGTCTCACCAGCATTCTATATAGCGGGATCATAATCTCCCTCTTCCTGCTTGTTATACCTCTAGCTATGCAGCCAAGCATCCTACTTGCTTTCCCTACCACCTGACTGCACTGTTCACCCATTTTGAGACTGTCAGAAATCATTATACCCCTAAATCCTTTTCTTTTGAAGTATTTGCTAACACAGAACTGCCAATACAATACTCAGACTGAGGATTCCTTTTCCCCAAGTGCATTATTTTACATTTGGAAACATTAAACTGCAGTTTCCATTGCTTTGACCATTTATCTAGTAAAGCTAAATCATTTACCATATTACAGACCCCTCCAGGAATATCAACCCTATTGCACACTTTAGAGTCATCGGCAAATAGGCAAACTTTCCCTACCAAACCTTCCCCTATGTCACTCACAAACATATTAAAAAGAATAGGACCCAGAACAGACCCTTGTGGCACACCGCTTGTAACCTGACTCTGCTCAGAATACTCGCCATTAACAATAACTCTCTGATGTCTATGCTTCAGCCAGCTGCAAATCCATTGAACTATCCAGGGATTAAGTCCAATCTTAATCACCATAGTATGAATGACCAAGGCAAGAGTTGCTTGTTTCATCATATTCATCTCTGATACTCTTTTAGCACATAATCTAAAACAAAATGGATACAAGTAGCTTTACGGGGTAACTTATGAAAACAGGCTTTTGAATTCTCAAATTACAGCTTCTTAGAAGACTCTTTTATTGCCTATAAATGCTTTATTTGATAGCATTGAGCAATAGCACTTAGACTTATACAGTGGTACATCTACTTAAGAAGATTTTTTTGCTTCTTCTTAAGAACCATTTTCTACTTAAGAACCTGAGTCAGGAAAAATTTCCCAGGAATTTTGAGAGTGGCATGAAGGCCCGGCCAGTTTCCTGCCATTCCCCCTGGGTTGCTCTCTCTGGCACAGTGTATTGGAGGCAGCCTCGTGCCTTAAAGTTTTGGATCTTTTTGATTCCCCTCACCTCACCGTCTTCCTTCAGCAGCGACTGCCCTCCTCCTCTTCTTCCTCTTCCTCCTCCCACCCAAATTCTGAGCTTTTATTTCTTTCCTAATTGGTTTGCAGGCATTATTTGCTTTTACATTGATTCCTATGGGAAAAATTGCTTCTACTTACAAACCTTTCTACTTAAGAACCTGATCACAGAATGAATTTAAGTTCTTAAGTAGGGGTACCACTTTATACTGCTTCACAGTATAGACCTCAGAAGGATGGAAGGATGAGTCAACCTTGAGCCAGTGAGAATTGAAGTGATGAACTGCTGGCAGCCAGCAGGGAGCAGAAGTAGCCTGTAGTACTGCATTACAGTTCTAACTACTGCGCTACTACAGCTCCCTACAATCCTTATTACCAACACTGAAAAATAATATGAAAAAACAAACAAACATTTGTCTCATTGGTCACAGTTTAACTGATATTGACAAAATCAGCCTCTAGTTAACAAGAATGAAAGTACTGTAATGAAGCAGACATACCAGAAAAGACCTTCTTTTCTATAATAATGCAAAGCCATTAGAAAAATGTGGGTTAGACAGCATCACCACCAGATGGATTTGGCGACCAACTGCACTCAACAAGTAGTCCTCAATGGAACTGCATCTACAGTATGCAGTGTGGTACCCCAAGGCTCTTTTTTAGACCCAATAGTCTTCAACATCTTCATCAATGATTTGGACCAGGGGAATTCATCAAATTTGCAGATGACACCAAGCTAGCAGAAATAGCCCACACATAGGCTCAAGATACAGAAGGATCTTGACAGATTTGAACATTGGGCGCTAACAAAATGAAATTTGGTAGTGAAAAAAATAAGCCAGGATAAAATGTATAGGAAACTTAGTAGCGACAATGTCTATTAGTGATAACTTCGAATGAAACTTTTAGTGATCACACTTTAGTGATAACTTCGAATGAAACTTTTTAAAACTATTATGAAGCTCATATTCCAGCTTTATAAAACTACATTGTATAGCACTTACTGTGCATTGCTGTACTAATACAGAGTTGGGAAATGATAAATGCATTTATATTTTACCCCACACAGAGTCACTTGTTGATATAGGCAGCTATGGAAATCAAATCAGTCAATCAATTTCTTGAATAACTTTGTATTATTCCAGAGTTCTTTTTCTTTAGCTTGCTCTTGTGTTCACAATAGCTTACCAAAATAACATTAGGTCCGCAGTTCTTACTGCTTGCTTCTTTTACCGCTGTGTTTTTTCCGATTTTCATTAGAATTCTTTTTCTTTTTTAAAAAAACATATTGTTTTCTATTAGTAATTAATTCTATCTTAGAACAGCATGGGAGTAGAACTGAATTCCTATTAGAAAGCATTAGGTAAAAACTAGAACAAAAGAAATATAAGATAAGGGAACAGGAAATGCTATTCAGTTAAACCTTTTTTAAAAAGACCTTTTAAAAGGGGTTTTCCACCAAATATTAAAAGTCTACTTCATTTTAATAAGTTTATAGTAATGGGCTATAACTCAGTGAACTTTGCAGTTTTTGCATGCAAGGGATTTAGGCTTTAGCCAAGAATGAGACTCCAAAGGCAAGCATGATTTTATTTGCTTCCTATGATTTTATTATGGATGGAATCTTTCTGGCTGGTTATTCGGAGCAATTATTACAAATGGGAAAAAAAAGTAATGCAACTATTGTGAACCCACAACCTAAGTACATAGTTCCCTCTAAGCTGAGCAGTGAGCAATCGCTCACTTAAAAATCATCATCAACTCAGAGTTTTCCAAACCTGCCCAGAAGCCGAGAGGGAAAGAGTGAGAGGGAAGGAGAGAGAGAGGAAGAGAGAGAAACAGATAGAAAAAAGAGAGGAAGGAAAAGAGAAAGAAAAAGAATGGGAGTAAGGAAGAGAGAAAGAAAATCAAAATCTAGTTTGAAACTAGATCAACTATTTAAGTGGCATTTTGATATTGACAGAGTTGCCCTATTATGAGCTCACTGTTATAGACACACAGTACAGTATTTTATTTTGAAATTCTCTGAGGCAAAACAGGGTGGGTTGTTTGTTTGTTTGTTTGTTTGTTTGTTTGTTATTTCTGTGCTGCCCAGTCCCAAAGGGACTGCCGCTCAGACACTATACTTTTCCGCCCACCCCCCAAAAAAAATTAGAGGGAACACTGCCCAAGTATGGAGGCTTTTTATCTGTATTTAAGTTATGGGAGGAGGAATTGGAGAAAGGGAAGGAGGGTGGTAGATCAATTATTTCCACACAGGATTCTATCTGAGTCCATCCCTGGGACCAGAGCTTTATTCTTTATGCTGGAGCCCATCCTCAGGAATTCCTCTTTTTTCAGAAATTTCTCCACACCCCATGATTTAAATTCCAATTCCAGAAATATTTGTTAATTCTAATATTTGGAAATAATTGCTTGGGAAGACTCAATAAAAAAGACTTGCCTTACTCTGCAAAATTGCTTAAGAAGAATCCAGTAATAGCTACATTATAACTGCAATTTCCATTCTATTTCAAAATCTTTATGGTGATTGCATTGTCTGCAGCCAATTATTTTGGTCTTTATATTAATTTAATTTCCTTGATCTCAGTAACTATTCCAGGCTATTAAACATCACTTTTTGCCCATTCTTCCTCTGGGTTTTTATGCCTCCTGTTTCTTTGCTTTCTAAAACAGTTTTTCTCAATCTCAGCAATTTTTAAATGTGTGGACTTTGACTCCCAGAATCCCCCACCCAGCAATGGCTAATTCCAAAAATTGGCACCCCACTTCTTAAAGTAGTTGAGATTGAGAAACGGTGTTCTAAAGACTCATATTTCTAAATACCAATACCACTTTTCTTGTGGCTTCAATTCTTCTTGTATCTTTGACTTCATTCTTTTGAAATTCTGCTTTTTATTTCCCTTTCCATCTGGGCAGCTTTGGCAACTTTCAGCTCTGCTTTAAATAGCTTGTTTCTGGACAGTGATCATGTATGATCATCTTATTTTGTTCTTCTGAAGAATTGCTGCCAATGATGTACAAAGCACACTATGCCACATAATTTTCTTTATAGACCATCACTGCATTATAAATTGTACAGACATTTTGTCAAGAGATGCTCAGATTCAGAAGTTAGGCTATTGTCTTGTGCAGATTTTACAGGCATTTCAGTTCCATACGCAAGAAGTAAGTGTATCCTGAATAAGTCTATAAACAATTTTGGCAATGTCTCCATGTAGCTGACACCAATGTAGAACTTTTTGTATTGGGTATGAAGGTGTGCAGAAAGATTATAAACCTAATAATCTCAAAGTCAATGAGCTAAAACTCAAAAAAGAAGACTGAAAAACCAACAATCATTGCTCTCAGAATTAATAGCAATTATTATTATTATTATTATTATTATTATTATTATTATTATTATTATTATTAATTAGATTTGTATGCTGCCCCTCTCCATAGACTTAGCTGCCCCGAGTCTGCGGAGAGTGGCGGCATACAAATCTAATAAATTATTATTATTATTAATTATTATTATTATATACCACTTCATAGTGTTTTACAGTCCGCTGTAAGCAATTTACACAGTCAGCATATTGTCCCCAGCAATCTCGACCCTCATTTTACTGACCTCGGAAGAATGGAAGGCTGAGTCAACCTTGAGCCTGGTGAGATTCGATCTCCCAAATTGCTGGCAGCTGGCAAGCAGCAGAAGTAGCCTGCAGTACTGCACTCTAACCACTGTGCCGCTGCAGCTTAATGATATGAATCACATCAAACATTTCAGCATTAACAGTATTAACAAAAAACTACTGATACGCAAGCTCCTAAATATCAGTTTCTTACCCTTCCTTGGAATGCAAGGGCATTTAATGAATTATTGAGTCTTGATCTGGCTTTAAAGATTGATCTTCAAATAAATGGCATGGGTTGTATATGCAGGTATTTTGCTGATTGATTGGTTGGCTTTCTTCCTATATCTTCTGACCATGCTGAATTTCTAATAAAATCTTATGTTTCTTCAAGTGAAAAAAATGATGAATTTCTAGGCGCCAGAGGTGATGTATGAGAGGATGGAGGCAGAACAAACTGACACACATCCAAGGGATTCAGCTACTATCTCATATACCTCCAACTGACGTTAAAGTCACAGGCCAAGCATGCCTAGAAAGCCTTAGAGAGTTTTGAGACAGACCAATCTTGTTAGAACATCTGCCCAGCAACAAACATGAAAGGATTGGGTTGTCTCTTGTAGATCTTCAATTCAATTCAATTTATTAGATTTGTATGCCGCCCCTCTCCGAAGACTCGAGGCGGCTCACAACAATAATAAAAACAAAATTCCAGCAAAAACAAATCTAATATTAAAAAGCACATAAAACCCTATCATATTTAAAAAAGCAAACAACATATACATACCCAAACATAAATATAAAAAAGCTTGGGGGAAAGGTGTCTCAACTCCCCCATGCCTGGCGATATAGCTGGGTCTTGAGTAATTTATGAAAGACAAGGAGTGTGGGGGCAGTTCTAATCTCTGGGGGGAGTTGATTCCAGAGGGCCGGGGCTGCCACAGAGAAAGCTCTTCCCCTGGGGCCCGCCAAACGACATAGTTTGGTCGACGGGACCCAGAGAAGGCCAACTCTGTGGGACCTTATCGGTCGCTGGGATTTGTGCGGTAGCAGGCGGTTACGGAGGTACTCTGGTCCAATGCCATGCAGGGCTTTAAAGGTCATAACCAACACAAGATCTTGTAGCTAACTTTGGAAATAGTCTTACTGGATTTCTTCTTCTTCTTTCTCCAAGCCTGGATTATGCTCTTCCATACTTTTGTGGCATAGAACAACCTTTCATATATAAAGTAACTTTGAGTTCTGTCACTGTTTATCTAGAGCTGTATGCATGTATAAAACCTACATTTTACAGTGACTCACCATTTATATCTTTTGATTTAGATGAGTTTTTGTTCTCTTGAATGTTATTAACAACATACATAATGTCTAAATGGGCCAGACATTCCATTCTCTTATATTTTGAATTTGTTTATAAGTGTATTTTAAAATTAATTCCATAAATTATTCTTTGGCTATAAATTCTTAGTGAACATCAGCCTTCTGTCATGTTCTTCACCTCTAAACCTCCAGTTGTCTTACAACTCCCCCTGCTGTTGGTATAGAAAAGAGAGAAAGAAACCAGAGAGATAAAACTAGTCAAAACATAATCATATTCTAAAACTTGACGGTTTTAAATGTTTTGCAGGAAGCAGGAAGATGTTGGCAGAAGTTTGAATTTGTATGCCGCCCCGAGTCTTCAGAGAGGGGCGGCATACAAATCTAATAAATTGAATTGAATTGAATTGTATATAATTCTCAAAACAGAGGAAAGGATATGTATACAAAATTCAGGGTACTTAGGTGGCATCTAGCGACTGTCTAGATTTTTTTCATCCTATAATGGTAGCCCTTGTCAGAAGTCAAAAGAGGAAAGGAAAGTGAAAAATAGAATGTGAAAAACAGAAAAAGTAGAGTGATAGATTACTGGTCAGAAAAGGATTGTCTGAAATTTTGAGAACAATTCTGATTAGGGAGTGGAAACTCAACATTGGCAAGGTGAAGAAGACCAAAGGACAGAAGTAGAAACACCAAGAAACCATAGTCTTTAACTTAATGGCCATTCTTTTAATAACCAAAATGCCCATGGCTAGGAAGTTTACAAAGCCATTCAGACAGGCAAACCTTGATCAGCTGAGCCGTGATGATGAAATTTAAACTGTGTTCACTGTTCCCCTTACATCTCAACTTCTGCACTCAGAAATTCCCCAATCAGAAAATGAAGAAGTCTGATTATTTATTTATTTCTAAATTATCCTTCAAGGAGCTGATTTCTTTTTTCACTGAAGTTGTTCTGACCTAGGCTTCCTTAGAAAGTATGAAACCAAGTTTTAATCCTGGTAAAACCTCTTTCATTCACAGTCTGCAAGTCTTCCAGAGGAATACTTATAAACATACACCTTATCCCACTTGGAACGCTGCCAGAGAACTAGTTTCCAAATGCAGGCAAGGAAAAATTTGGCACAACTTTTTTCCACTCTTGCAACAACTGAAAAAACTAATCGCTTCCTGCAAAAGATCCTCTTTTATGTCCTTTGGGAGAGGCTAAGTCGACCTGCATTCTTGTCTTCTGGCAGCCCAGTGCATGCATACACTTGGAACAGGCTCCAGTTGTTCCTCTGCCTCGCTGATGTCTGACTCTGGAAGCAGCTAATAACTACCAGATAGCTTTGGCCCCCTCTCTGCCTCCGACACAGAGCCCTCATCTAAGCCTCCCCAGACTCCAGGACTAACCCATGTCCCTCCCCAACCTCCTCACTCTCTGAATCTGCTGCTAGCTCCACTGGCTTCTAGCAGGTCCCAACAGAAGTTGTGTTTTCTCTCAGAACTGAAAGAGCAGGACAATTTTCTGCACAGAGAGACGTTTGTGATCTTGTCAATTCTGGAAGATGTCAACTAGATTGCTGAGAAAGAACTCGACTATAAGGCGTCATTGCAGTCTCTTGAGACAGAGAGCTAAGCAAAGGCTGCGTTGTCTTTTCACGTTTTTCCATCAGGAAATGTTAAGAAAGCCTTTAAGAACACGAAAAACAGCCTCTTTTTCACACACAGAATAACTCTTAAATCCCAAAGGTGCTTTTTAAGGAGACAAGTAGGCTTTTTGGTTTTTCTTTGAAGACGTTTCTGAAGAAGCTTCTTGGTTGAGAAGCAAAACATCTTCAAAAAACAACTAGTTGCGACTTGAAAAAGCATCTTTGGGACAACCATGACTTGGATGACTGACAATTTCCATAGTCTAAAGTGGAGGTTCTTTTTCTCATTTTCTTAAAACACTCTTCCTTCTGCCGCACGAATCCCAGCGACCGATTAGGTCCCACAGACTGGGCCTTCTCCGGGTCCCGTCAACTAAACAATGTGGGTTGGCGGGCCCCAGGGGAAGAGCCTTCTCTGTGGCGGCCCCGACTCTCTGGAACCAACTCCCCCCAGAGTTTAGAACTGCCCCTACCCTCCTCGCCTTTCGCAAACTCCTTAAAACCCACCTTTGTCGTCAGGCATGGGGGAACTGAGATATCTCCCCCGGGCCTATACAATTTATGTATGCTATGCTTGTGTGTATGTCTGTTTAATAATGGGTTTTTTAAATATTTTAAATTGTAAATTATTAGATTTGTTATAAACTGTTTTTATTGTGTTGTGAGCTGCCCCGAGTCTACGGAAAAGGGCGGCATACAAATCTAATAAATAAATAAATGAATGAATGAATGAATAAATAAGAAAGAAAGAAAGAAAGAAAGAAAGAAAGAAAGAAAGCAGTGATGACAAACCTTTTGGATCCAGTGTGTTAAAAATTTGGAAAATGCCCAAGTTGTCTCTACTCGCATGTCAGCCCCACCTAAACTGTTCCTGTGTATCCAAATGGGGAGGAGATAGAGAATTCTATCTCCCCCACCCCCATTTAGACGCTCTGAACTGTGGCACTCAGCGGGTACCAAGGCTGGGCCTGAAATGCAGCCCTGGCATCAACTTAAGTCCTTTAACTTCACCCTGTAACTCAAAAAGACTCCCACATGTTGTTGCCCAAGATGTGTGAGCCTTGGGGAATGGTGCAATTGGACCCGTGTCGTGGGACCCACTTCTCAGGGTCTGTTGCATGCTACTTACCTTCAGGTGGTTTTCTCTTTCTGAGAAAGGCCTCTGCAGCTTGCCCAGGGCAGGGCTTCCTTCTTGAAACAGCTTTGAAAGCAAGAATAAAATTATCTTTCACAGCCTCTTCAGTACAGTGCAAAGGCGCATCCCATTATTATGCAATTTTTCAGAGGCTCCAGAGGCTGCATGAGAACATGGCCCTCATGTGCTACTTCTGGAGAGTTTGGAGACTGTGTGATAGCTCATCTCATTCTCTGAAAGTCATGTAAGAATGGGATGTACTTTAGAGAATACAGTGGTACCTCTACCTAAGAACGCCTCTACTTACGAACTTTTCTACATAAGAACTGGGTATTCAAGATTTTTTTGCCTCTTCTCAAGAACCATTTTCCACTTACAAACCTGAGCCTCTGAAACTGTAACCAGAAAAGGCAGGGAGAAGCCTCCTTGGGGCCTCTCTAGGAATCTCCTGGGAGGAAACAGGACTAGAAAAGGCGGGGGAGAAGCCTCTGTGGGGCCTCTCTAGGAATCTCCTGGGCCAGAAAAGGCAGGGAGAGGCCTCTGTGGGGCCTCTCTAGGAATCTCCTGGGCCAGAAAAGGCGGGGAGAAGCCTCTGTGGGGCCTCTCTAGGAATCCCCTGAGAGGAAACAGGGCCAGAAAAGGTGGGGAGAAGTCTTCATGGGGCCTCTCTAGGAATCTCCTGGGAGGAAACAGGGCCTCCACCCTCCCTGTGGTTTCCCTAATCGCTCCCATTATTTGCTTTTACATTGATTCCAATGGGGGGAAAAAAGCTTTTTCTTACAAACTTTTCTACTTAAGAACCTGGTCATGGAATGAATTAAGTTAATAAGTAGAGGTATCAGTGTAGTTGTTGTTGGGTGTTGATGAATGCTGGTGTATCACCCGAAATATCATGGCATGTCACGCTTGATATGTGTTTCAGAGGTTTCTATTACTATGGTAAAACAATATCCTGCCTTCCTCTCAGCAACTGCTACCCAAGCAAACCCAAAGTTAGGCTGGATGGACAATTTTGGGTACTATCCCTTCAATATTATTTAAGATACTTGAAAAGCCTTGCTTCTGATTTTGCATAGCTTGTTTTCTTTGAAATTTGGTTCATCTAAATCTTATAAAAGACCTTGCCAGACGCCGAGGGAACTGGAAAGAAGCCAAGAACAGAACAGACACACAAAAACTGAAGTGTCTGACAAGCTGAAACAGAAGCCATGGCTCTGCCTGATTAAAATAGGCTAGTCTTCAACGTCTTGCTCTAGCACTCTGGGCTTCAATGAATCTTTTGCCATTCATCTGTGGGTACAAGCTAAACAGGTTACAAGTGAAGCAGTTCTGGACAGAATAAGGGAGAGAAAAAGTAAAAAATGGAGGAAGCAGATTTAGGATGTTAGATGTGCTTTGTTATTAATTTCTGTATTAGACTTAGAAGTGCAACTGAATTTAGCTGAGAGATAAATGAGAAGACACAAAAAAATTGTACATCTTTTCTAATTCCTCTTCCAGGTCCTAATATCTCTGCAGCTTCATACTTCTTCCTCATGCTGCTATGACCTGATATCACTGCATCTATCACTTCTGCTGTCTTTTGGTGCTTGTCTACTACTACTACTGTTACCACTACAACGTCTGTTGATTGGCCATTATCTTCCTATCCATCTTGATCTGGAAACGTCATGGGTCATAGTCCTATTATTCTCAATGACCTTCTGTGAAATCTCCCATCTCAACTTGGGCAGGTTTAGGCCATGCAGTATCCCATCCCATCCTGTGCAGAGTCTTATTTTGCCATACCACATCCTCTCTTTGATCTTTTCCCCATGTCTGTTGCTATCTCAGACATTGTCTCGGCAATTCATCTTTGGGTGACATGTTACTGATGTACTCATGGGTTTCATCAAGGACCGTAGCTTTGACACTCATCAGACATTGCCTGCCCTCTTTCTGACTTTGATGTTGAGATAGAAAACTCTGTAAATCGTGAGAGCTTCTGGGGCTTCACATTGGCACCCTCCCTGTCTTCCTCTAGCCAACTTATTACATGACTGACAAGCAGGGGTGGGCAGCAGGCAGGACGGGGGTGGAATGCAGTTCCACTGGTAGAAATGAAGATGCGCGCACAGCTCCAGCTGATTGGCAGCTGTCACTTCCTGGATTACTGGTCTTGGCTCGGCTCTCCTTTTTGTCCCTGCTGTTGCAGCTGCAGCTGCGCTCCTTGCTTTTTTCCTCTTTCCTACTGGCTTCAGACAAGCTTCCCTCTCTCCTGCCCAGTTCCCCTCCAGACTCATGCGGCCACTTCCCGCCTGAGGTGCAAGCAGAAGGCGTGGGTGGAAGCAGCACTGGAATAATTTATACTTATTTGCCTAGCTACTCAGCCTGAGCCGTGGGGGGGGGAGGCGACCCAGGAAGGAGAGCACGGGAAACGCAAAGCAAATTGTCACCCCAGCGAGCAATACTGGTAAGGTTGTAAGTCGAGGACTTAACAATTCACTTCATAATCATTCAAGCCACTCCTACCCAGTCACATGACCCATTAAGCCACACCAACAAAATAAGCCACACCCACAGTGTGGCAGTAAAAATTTTGGCTGCCCATTACTGCTGACAAGGAATATATGTTGATGGCATTGATCTTGTTTTTCCCATTGAACTGGCTCTTTGGGACCTGTCGTAATCTTTGTATGTTAGATATTGCCACCTCATTGTGGTGTTAGGCCTGGGTCACTGCTGACTCTAAGATACCAAGGCATTCATCTGTTATGTGGCCTATAGGTAACTCCACCCTATATACCATGTTTTCTGGAAAATAAGACCCTGTCTTATATTTTTTTGACTCTGAACTTGTAATCTGTCTTGTAGTAGGTTTCTGTTTCAGCTCTGCAGATGGATAGTTGTCTGGGCAGTTTTGGTGTACTTAATTGTATTTACTCAATTTTGTACATGGAATGAGATAAATGTGCCATTCATTAAGCGCCTGCCACCTGAACCTCCCCCAATCTGCTTCTTTATTTCAGATAATAGCACACTTCAGTACCAATGTTAAAATCCAGAGGAACTACCATAGACAGCCTCAGTCAATGAGCAAGAGGTGTTAATTGTACAGAGTGTCACTCTAAGCTGCTCACTTAACAAAGAGAGAGTTTAGAATGAATTGTACAGCAAAAGACAAGTCTACAGTCCACAGGGGTTTGTGGTCTATTCTTCCATTAGTTCCATTTATTCGGGCATTTGTTCCCCACGATTAAATAGTATATTCTCCACTGGGGAAACTGTGGGGATAAAGACTTCAGTTTCTCTGTTCCATTTTTGAAAGGCTGTGGTCCTCTTATTCACTGATCTCTGTAGCCTGGTGAGACATATTGTATATGCATTCAGTGAAGTCACAAAGATTAATGCCACCTATTGTGTTTCAGTTTAAGCATAAACTTTATTGTCCAACAGTAGGCCAACTGGTGCATAGTTCCACTTTGCAGAAACTACAAGGAACCACTCTTTTTCTTCCCAACCAGAACCTTGTAAGTTATTAGATTATTAAATAAACCTTGTAAGTTATTAGATTATTAAATAGAATAGGTGGATGTATGCAGTTACCCCAAGCTGAAGTAGTTTTCATGGTTTGGGTGACTTTTTACTGCAGAGTCTGCAAAGTGTGAACTTGCATACATCCAACTGTTCTGTTTACTATAAGTGTACTAGAGTGCCTTTCATCCCCTGTCCTATAGTCTCTCCTATATCTCCTGTATCTTCTATACTATACTATTCTAAGGGGCGAGTACAAGTGCACTAGAGTGTCTTCTGTCCCCTGTCCTATTGCTCTCCAATATCTCCTATACCTTTCTTCTATTCCTATATCTCTTCTATTCTTTCATTGATATGTTCTATTACTATATCTTCTTTTCTATTCTTTCTTAGATATATTTTACTATGAGTATCTCCTCTATAACCTTCATCATGTATTTTACTATGTGTATATAGATATATACCCACTAAAACCCTCATTGTGTATTGGACTAACTAACTAACTAACTAACTAACTAAATAAATAAATAAATAAATAAATAAATAAATAAAAAATATCTCCAAATGAATCTTAAATAGAAGAATCCTAAGTCAAGGGAAAGCCCTGTGGATCTGCCCTTAGGGGTATACCAGAACTTCCTATCTTTTTTATTACGCCAAACTATGGTGGAAAATACTCATCTGAGAAAACATCAACAATTGTTGTTGTGAGATGCTCCGATTCTCCGGAGAGGGGCGGCATACAAATCTAATAAATAATAATAATAATAATAATAATAATAATAATAATAATAATAATAATTGTTTTTTTTTAAAAAACTACAAGAACCATTGTTCTCCATCAAGGAGCACCAGAAAATTGTCAACAAAGTTCTTGTGTATGATTACTCAAAAGATGAACATACCTCTGAATAATGACAATTATTTTACAATTGATAAGGAATACAGGTGGTTATACGAAGGGATCTGTCTGTCCCTATTTCTGGAAAGAGATCACATTCCAGAAATTTAGCCTTTGAAAATTATGAATGCCCTTTGAGCAGATTGTTATTCTAACAGTTTGACCCTCCATCACATTTTGAACTGGAAGAGTTGTAAACAATACCCATTACAGTTTACATTGAAGTTTATGAAAATATACAGTTGATCAATTATAGGTTATTTAGTAATGTAAGAAAAGTACAGTTGCAGGAGTCTTTATGCCAATTGTAGTATGTATATAGGAAAAATGGTTTAGCCATTGAGTTGAATATATTGACTTATTCAGTATATAGGAAAGTAAAGGCAAAGATATTCAGGAGCCATTGATGATCTGCAGGCATGACCCAAAGAATTCCTTCCACACAAATTCATTTTAATTCAACACATAATAAGATACTTGAAAGGTATTTTCTCTTCCGCCCAACATATATATGTAGGCAGAAAGCAGAAAAAATCTAGCCAGCAAGTTTCATGATGATTCAGAAAAGTGATGTCCATTCATTATTATACAGTGATCCCCCGATCATTGCGAGGGTTCCGTTCCAGGACCCCTAGCAATGATCGGGTTTTCGCAAAGTAGCGCTGCCGAAGTAAAAACACCATCTGCGCATGCGCAGATGGTGTTTTTACTTCCGCAGCGCTAGCGAGGAGCCGAAGATTGGGGTTCCTGGGAAGGGGACTCAGCTTGTCCGCCGCCCGCTCGCGCATCGCCCGCCCACGCCGTTCATTCTCGCCGCTTCCCAGCTGAGTCCTGAAGCGAATTCGCTTCAGGACTCAGCTGGGAAGCGGCGAGAATGAACGGCGTGGGCGGGCGATGCGCGAGCGGGCAGCGGACAAGCCGTTCGCTCGCGCTCGCTCTCGACGCTTCCCAGCTGAGTCCTGAAGCGAATTCGCTTCAGGACTCAGCTGGGAAGCGGCGAAAATGAACGGCGTGGGCGGGCGATGCGCGAGCGGGTGGCAGACAAGCCGTTCGCTCGCGCTCGCTCTCGCCGCTTCCCAGCTGAGTCCTGAAGCGAATTCGCTTCAGGACTCAGCTGGGAAGCGGCGAGAATGAACGGCGTGGGCGGGTGAAGGGCGGGCGGCAGCGAGGAGTTTGCGTGGGCAGTGGGGAAACTCCTCGCTGATGCCCGCCGCTCGCCCTCCCGCCAGCAAGAGGGGGAAGACCTAGGGAAGCCTCCCAGCAGCTGATCTGCCTGGCGCCATCTACGCATGCGTGTCCATAGAAAAAAGGGGCGCGCATGCGCAGATGGTGTTTTTACTTCCGGGTTGCAAAATCGCCATATAGCCATTTCGCAATGATCGGGGTCGCAATACCCGGGGGATCACTGTATTGGGAGGAAAGGGGAGAAGGGGTCTTAGTTACTATTTTCAAAGGAGACTTTGCCAAAGGAGCCCTGACTTGATAACCAAAATGACTTAACTTGACCTGACTTGACTTGACTTGATGACCAAATTGGAAATGGAACTTGTCTACCTTTTCAAAATATGTGATTCCTGATAAATATCATTCTATTCTGTCTACTTTCATGCTAGATGTATTATATGGTTATCCTGCAGTGCTACCCACTGGTGAACTGGGAATTATTTATGAAGATGTGTATGTTTGAGGCTCTTCCACTGAAAGCCCCAAGAATATACATGCTGAACAGAGAGGCTACCTTAAAATGTGTTGGATATTAGTTTCAAATACCTAATAAATCATATGTATAATGTTTAGAGCAAGAGCATAAAGCTTTTTGTCTGGTCAAGGCCTACTATTAAACCTCTGACTGCATGCCAGGAACATATTTCCAAAAATAGATATAGCCAGGCGTAAAACTGAACTTGATTTAATTTGATTTGATTTGATTTAACTTACATTTATATTTCATGAAAATTATATTAATTAAATGCACGACTACTTTCCAAGCATTTTCTTCTTCTGTCACATTAAAAATTACTGTTTGGTGTCTCAACTGTTGAAGAGGCTGGTGAAGGTACACCCAAGACTTTGTGGGCTGGATGGGGGTACTATGGTTTAAATGCAATGGAAAAGCTGTTTAAAGTGCAAGTGGAAATAAGATGCATAGAAACATAGAAGTCTGACGGCAGAAAAAGACCTCCTGGTCCATCTAGTCTGCCCTTATACTATTTTCTGTATTTTATCTTAGGATGGATATATGTTTATCCCAGGCATGTTTAAATTCAGTTACTGTGGATTTATCTACCACGTCTGCTGGAAGTTTGTTCCAAGGATCTACTACTTTTTCAGTAAAATAATATTTTCTCATGTTGCTTTTGATCTTTCCCCAACTAACTTCAGATTGTGTCCCCTTGTTCTTGTGTTCACTTTCCTATTAAAAACACTTCCCTCCTGGACCTTATTTAACCCTTTAACATATTGAAATGTTTCGATCATGTCCCCCCTTTTCCTTCTGTCCTCCAGACTATACAGATTGAGTTCATTAAGTCTTTCCTGATATGTTTTATGCTTAAGACCTTCCACCATTCTTGTAGCCCGTCTTTGGACCCGTTCAATTTTGTCAATATCTTTTTGTAGGTGAGGTCTCCAGAACTGAACACAGTATTCCAAATGTGGTCTCACCAGCATTCTATATAGCGGGATCATAATCTCCCTCTTCCTGCTTGTTATACCTCTAGCTATGCAGCCAAGCATCCTACTTGCTTTCCCTACTGCCTGACTGCACTGTTCACCCCATTTTGAGACTGTCAGAAATCACTGGATGGGATAGTTTATGAATGTGTGTGTATTGCACATGGGTTTGGCCTTGCCATGTTTAAGTAACATTAGATCAGGGATGAGTTGTGGATTTTCCCGCTGCCAGTTTGCTCAGTGGTGTGCCATGGGGGCACATGGCCAGTGCTTAAAAAAAAGCTTCTGCACATGTGCAGAAGCTAAAAACAAGATGGTGACACCTATGGCACCACCCAAAGAACCAGTTTGGGGTGGTGGTGTTAGGCCTGGGTCCCTGCTGTGACCCAGGCC